>NC_089822.1:246116656-246204156 GCF_035046505.1 Tiliqua scincoides | reverse complement strand
CTTTTACATTTAAAGTGTTCACACTTTAAAGCATCGCCTACCTAGTACACTTTAAAAGTGTACTAGGTAGGCAAGGTGACCAGATGCCCTCTTTTTCCAGGACACGCCCTCCTTTGTAGCTTTTTGTCATGGAAAAGAATTTAAATGTCCTCCGTATCACTGTAATTAGTATACTGTATGTAATATCGTTTTAAATTTAACAATAAGTTATATAGTGTTTAAATTAACCTTATGAAATTAATACACGAGTGTTGATAGCTTTTATTTTGTCATGTCCTACCCTTTTCTTGGATGTCCTACATTTTGGGATGCCTGGTCCTCTTTTGCGGTTTCAATATCTGGTCACCCTGTAGGTAGGTGATATAGTGTCAGCAGATGCAGCCACAGCATTACTTTTCCCAGTTAGAAATGATCTGTGGGTATTTTAAACACATAATGGTGGTGGTGTTAAAAAAACCAACAAAAAGCAACAACAAAACACCTCTAGTCATCAGGCTTGCAGGGCTGCTTGATCACACTCAGCCTAGCCTGCTTCACAGGGTTGTTGTGAGGATAAAATGGGTGCCTTGTTTGCTGTCCTCAAAAGAGAACTGGGATAAACACACGGGGTGTGGGGAAGCACCTTGGAATGCTTAAAGTCAAATACTTAGAAATAGTTCCAACCACATGCAGTAGGCATTTTTCCCCTCACTGCTGCTGAGTAAGTACAGAGAATTCTCTAACCCCACCCCACCCCCCAATTAGGGGTTAGGTGACAGGGTTTCTAGGAAAGAGGCTATTGCTTCCAAACATATTGAGATTGAAGAGCTGAGGGTGTTGTGCCAAAGCATAGGGTCATGTGTGTGTGGGGAACACCCCCTTTGTGTTAAGGCAGGATGTGGTCATGGATTATAATCTGTATATGGGATACTGTGAACAATGGGTAAGCAGGCATTGAGGTTAGTTTGGGTGGGGACTCAGCTGGGAGGTGTTAGTTTGGGAAAGGGAACAGAGAAACTCACTGGCACTTACTCGTAATTGTGAGGTGAGATGTCTGGGGATTGGATCACTGGGTTTGGGGATAAGTATTTTGCTGGGTCAGTTTTACCTAGTCCGGTTTCTATCAGTGACCTGCCAGAGCTTCTGGGAAGTTTACAAGCAGGGCGCAAATGCAACAGCCCTCCTGGGTAGTTTGTCCCCAGCGCCTAGTATTCAAAGATACGGTGTCTTACAAGCTGCCGGGCTTGTAAAGGGCAATAAAAAAATAAAAACCCAACTCGGCTTTATGTTCAGACCCAATATGGAAGCCGCAGCATAGATACTGGTATGCTTTTTCCTGAAAGCCAAACTGATCAGGTATCAGAAAGTGCATCCTGCTGTGTTTTTGCAGTGTATAATTATAGCTGGAAGGCAGATTTTATGCTACTACGTAATGGAAATGCATATTTATCTTGGCATTTGATTTTTCTGCTCCTCAGCAAAGGGGACAATATTTGCAGTTCTCTATACTTGTTTATATGTAAAACTGAATTTATAATATTCACTGATGGTGTGTGCGGCTTTTCTTGATCATTTAAAAATTTTTAAAGCCCCCAAATTTGCCTAGGTTCTAAATTTTTGTGCTGGCTTCTAGATCCATTGCAATTTGTTGACACTAAAGGTAAAGAATCCTGGAGGTTTAGTTCCTGCCCTTAGAAAGGAATGCAGATCAGCAGTTGTGTTCCTGGTTTAGGAGTCTGTTTGCTTCAAATGTACTCTGCTTGTATGGTTGTAAGCCAAATATTGCACCTTAAGTCTCCAGTGGAAACAGAACTCTGTAACAATGCCCCTGGACCTGTCACAGTTAGAGGAATTGCAAGTACATAATGGTATAAGACCCATGAGACATGTTACCTTTTTAATGTAGTGATTGAAATTACCTTTAATGCAAGTAACAGTTTGCTGCCTCATGGAAGGATATAGAGTCTTGAACTGCAAATGCGGAGGCTTCATATTGCCCAGCAGCAGGTGCTTTTTGCCTTTGGCAAGAGTTGTATTCTGAATAAACCATGATAGGGCTGGAAAACAGCTTTGTGAGTAGGTACACCAAACTAAGTTTACAATTAAACTGGCAATGCTAATCTGCACTTCCTTCCCTAACCATCTCAACATGCAGTTTTTTTCTGGAGGCCTGGCTATCTATTTATGAGGCCCATATGCCAGGCTTGTAAATCTGTTTACCTGCAGCATGTAACAACTGCCTCCAGGAAATGGGCAAGAAAACTTTTGTAAATTGGAAGAGAGTACGGCTTTCAGACTAAGTATCATTAATATAGCAATGTAATTAATTAACAAACCCAGTAGCTTTGGACCGCCTTGGCATACAATAAAATTTTTACACAGAAAACATAAAAAGAAATGGCGAACAAAATAGCTTCATCTGAAAGGAGAGAGGCTCAGCACCAAGTAAGCCTCTTCTGAAGGTATACAGTTCATAAGAACATAAGAACAGCCCCACTGGATCAGGCCATAGGCCCATCTAGTCCAGCTTCCTGTATCTCACAGCGGCCCACCAAATGCCCCAGGGAGCACACCAGATAACAAGAGACCCTTGCATCTGGCATTCTGACATAACCCATTTCTAAAATCAGGAGGTTGCGCATACACATCATGGCTTGTACCCCATAATGGATTTTTCCTCCAGAAACTTGTCCAATCCCCTTTTAAAGGCGTCTAGGCTAGACGCCATCACCACATCCTGTGGCAAGGAGTTCCACAGACCGACCACACGTTGAATAAAGCAATATTTTCTTTTGTCTGTCCTAACTCTCCCAGCACTCAATTTTAGTGGATGTCCCCTGGTTCTGGTATTATGTGAGAGTGTAAAGAGCATCTCCCTATCCACTCTGTCCATCCCCTGCATAATTTTGTATGTCTCAATCATGTCCCCCCTCAGGCGTCTCTTTTCTAGGCTGAAGAGGCCCAAACGCCGTAGCCTTTCCTCATAAGGAAGGTGCCCCAGCCCCGTAATCATCTTAGTCGCTCTCTTTTGCACCTTTTCCATTTCCACTATGTCTTTTTTGAGATGTGGCGACCAGAACTGGACACAATACTCCAGGTGTGGCCTTACCATAGATTTGTACAACGGCATTATAATACTAGCCGTTTTGTTCTCAATGCCCTTCCTAATGATCCCAAGCATAGAATTGGCCTTCTTCACTGCCGCCGCACATTGGGTCGACACTTTCATCGACCTGTCCACCACCACCCCAAGATCTCTCTCCTGATCTGTCACAGACAGCTCAGAACCCATCAGCCTATATCTAAAGTTTTGATTTTTTACCCCAATGTGCATGACTTTACACTTACTGACATTGAAGCGCATCTGCCACTTTGCTGCCCATTCTGCCAGTCTGGAGAGATCCTTCTGGAGCTCCTCACAATCACTTCTGGTCTTCACCACTCGGAAAAGTTTGGTGTCGTCTGCAAACTTAGCCACTTCACTGCTCAACCCTGTCTCCAGGTCATTTATGAAGAGGTTGAAAAGCACCGGTCCCAGGACAGATCCTTGGGGCACATCGCTTTTCACCTCTCTCCATTGTGAAAATTGCCCATTGACACCCACTCTCTGCTTCCTGGCCTCCAACCAGTTCTCAATCCACGAGAGGACCTGTCCTCTAATTCCCTGACTGTGGAGTTTTTTTCAGTAGTCTTTGGTGAGGGACCGTGTCAAACGCCTTCTGAAAGTCCAGATATATAATGTCCACGGGTTCTCCCGCATCCACATGCCTGTTGACCTTTTCAAAGAATTCTATAAGGTTTGTGAGGCAAGACTTACCCTTACAGAAGCCATGCTGACTCTCCCTCAGCAAGGCCTGTTCGTCTATGTGTTTTGAGATCCTATCTTTGATGAGGCATTCCACCATCTTACCCGGTATGGATGTTAGGCTGACCGGCCTATAGTTTCCCGGGTCCCCCCTCTTTCCCTTTTTAAAAATAGGCGTGACATTTGCTATCCTCCAATCTTCTGGCACCATGGCCGTTTTGAGGGACAAGTTGCATACCTTAGTCAAGAGGTCTGCAACTTCATTCTTCAATTCCTTAATAACTATTGGGTGGATGCCATCAGGGCCCGGTGACTTATTGATCTTTAATTTATCAATGAGGTCTGAAACATCTTTGTTAGGGGGCCAGCACTGAAAAGGCCCTAACTGATTCCCACCCATCTCATTTCTGGTGGTTGTTGGTGACTCAGTCTTCCAAAGATTATGGTAATGTTTGAGCAAGTTTCTGAGAAAGAAGGTGGTGCTTTCAGATCAGCATTTCTTACTGTGTGCTCCTCTGGAGACATAGGGTTCCACAAGGGCACCATAAGCAGCTGCCATCTGCTTGGTGCTGCATCAACTCTGTGCATGTGCTTGGGCTCCCCAATACTCTGTTTAGGAGTCTAAAGGACATTGGAGACCAAAACGTCTGAGAACCATTTCTTTAGATACTTTCAAGACTCATGTATTTAACAAACCCATATCACCTTGCACTTTTAGTATTGTATCAACCCACACCTTCTTTCTCCCCACCTTTCTTTCTTGTCCCCCAATGTCCAGAACCTCTTAACTACAGCAAAACATGCTTTTCAAACTTGTTAGCTAGAACGATGCTGGCGACGATACCAGAGTTTCTTCTCACTTCTGGCTGTAGATAAGTGGGTTTATGTGAGAGGTTGAATAATCTTCAGTATTTCAGTGAATTTCTCAGTGATATATCTTTCATTTGTCAAAATTATGGGAAGAAGAGTTTCAGTCTTACAGAGCGTTATCTCAGTCAATGGATTAATAGATTAAACTGAGCTACCTGCATTTCATAACTTTATTACTTATGAGCCTTGTTCTAATCCAGGGGTGCCCAAACCCCAGCCCTGGGGCCACATGCGGCCCTTGAGGCCTCTCAATGCGGCCCTCAAAGAGCCCCCAGTCTTCAATGAGCCTCTGGCCCTCCAGAGATTTGTTGCAGCCTGCACTGGCCTGACACAACTGCTCTCAGCGTGAAGGCAACTGTTTGACCTCTTTGCGTGAGCTGGGATGAGGGCTTCCTCCACTGCTTGCTGTTTCATGTCTGTGATGCAGTAGTGGCAGCAAAGGAAAGACCAGCCTTGCTTTGTGCAAGGCCTTTTATAGGCCCTGAGCTATTGCAAGACCTTCATTCATTCATATAAGTTCATCTTTAATATATTCATTTATGTAAACTTATGTAAATTTGAATGGATGATGGCCGGATCCCAAAGGATCTCCTCTATGGAGAACTCGTGCAAGGAAAGCACCCTACAGGTAGACCACAGCTGCGATACAAGGACATCTGCAAGAGGGATCTGAAGGCCTTAGGGATGGACCTCAACAAGTGGGAAACCGTGGCCTCTGAGCGGCCCGCTTGGAGGCAGGCTGTGCAGCATGGCCTTTCCCAGTTTGAAGAGACACTTTGCCAACAGGCTGAGGCTAAGAGGCAAAGAAGGAAGGCCCATAGCCAGGGAGACAGACCAGGGACAGACTGCACTTGCTCCTGGTGTGGAAGGGATTGTCACTCCCGGATTGGCCTTTTCAGCCACACTAGACGCTGTGCCAGAACCACCTTTCAGAGCGCGATACCATAGTCTTTCGAGACTGAAGGTTGCCAATATACTATATATATATAATATATATATACTATGTAAATTTATTCAAATTTTAAATGTAAATTAATTCTTTCTTGCCCCCGACGCAGTGTCAGAGAGATGATGTGGCCCTCCTACCAAAAACTTTGGACACCCCTGTTCTAATCTGTTAGTCTGTAGCAGCAATGACAACAGAGTCCTGTGGTACCTTAAACATTTGTGAGCTACTGTTGTTCACTTCATCAGCTACTGAAGGAACATACAGTATTAGTTTTTAAGGTGCTGCAGAATTTTTTGTTTGTGAATCTTGTAGGAACCTTGGTGATTAGATGAAAATTCTGTATGTCTACCCACTATAATATCTGATGATGAGAAGGTGGTATATAAATACAGTAATAAGTACTCAGTAAACATGTGAGTTAAACAGAGGGTATGGATTTAAGTGGTTTTGATCCCATTGAAGTTGGCTGCATGAAACTGGCTTATATCCAGCTATTCAACCCAATCTAGAATCTACTTCAGCTGTCTCTACCTGATTTCTAAATGAGCTTGTTTTCAGAAGTTTAAGAAGCTATATGTCATTGGTCGATGTGGCCAATTTGTATTTGTGATATTCATTGCTATTGTAAAAGGCATGTGTGTAGTCAAAACATTTTGAGGGACTTGTCACTCTGCCTTGGTTTGCATCAAAGATGGCTAGTACAGACAGACCCAGTTAGCGTTCTGCTGACTAAAAGCAAGTTTCCTGTTTGAATATTGTGTGGGACTTATCTTTGATGGGTGTGTGTGTGTGTGTGTGTGTGAGAGAGAGAGAGAGAGAGAGAGAGAGAGAGAGAGTTAAAAAACCAATTATGGGAGCCTTGATAGCTTATCTACATCTTTGCATTTTGATAACTGCCTCCTGAAGAGAGTTCAAATAAGCGCAATGAGGCGAGATTGCTGCTGGGCTCTGCCTGTGACCAAAGCTGTATTTGTCCATCATTAAACTTTCTCTATCCCTTATTAAGTGATAATGTCAAAACAATTGCACAAGGAAATAGTGTGTCATAGAAAATGTTTTGTATTGTAAAACAAAGCATTGCTGTACCTTGACCTGCCACTCTGTTTACGTGACCTCCCTGTAATCTGAAGAGTGAAACTAGGTGCAACCAAGAATACAATGCATGGCAGATGCTGCTTTTGATGCATGTATTTCCTTAACTTTAAATTAAGGTCCTCTTAAGAGAGGGCAAAGTGACACTGTTCTTGAAGTGGTTTTAAGTGGTCTGTGTGCTCTATTTGAATTCTGCAAATGACATTTTAATTTTAAAGTTACTATTCTCATAGGTGCACAGAATCCTGAGAAGTAGGTGACAGTGATTCCTAAATATTTAGAAGTCATTGCTGATTATTTCTTTCCGAATGTCATGCTTACCAAATTTTAAACCTATCTAATTAATGGGAAAACTCAGCTGGTGAAAAGGGGTTTGTCACATAAGCCAGAAAGTGAAATTCCATACAGTTGTGGTACATGCTTGTGTGTGATGGCTAAACAAGTACAGTGAGGAACTAAAAACCCAAAAATGTTTTGTGCTAGAATTTCTACCTGTCTTCCACATGGCTGAAATATATGAACTTGGTGCAATGTGTAGCTAAAACTGAATTTTCTTTTTAATCGTATTGTACTTCATAGTATGTTAGTGACAGATAATTGAGCAAAAAGTGGTGTACACATACAATTTATAGACATGTCTAAGACTGCAGTCCTATGTATGTGTCCCTGGGAGTAAATCCATTTGCTCTTCAGAGGCTTACTTATGAGTAGACATACCTAGGATTGCACTGTAAAGTTGCTACTGTCCCAGAAAATGCAGGCTAGTCATTGTAATATGTAACCAGGCAATACTACTCTAATATGATCTGCTGGGTCTTCTTGAAAAGTATCCAGTCACAGTAGCGGATCTGACACTAGTTGTAGAGAACATATAATTTCAGGCTGCAAATTATACTGGTTTTCAGTGAGTTTCTGGCTGCAGTTTAAAGTTCTGGTTTTAAAGCTTTAAAGCCCTAAATGCTCTGTGCAACTGAAGGAGCATCCCCTCTCATATATGCTCTCTGATGACTTATGATCCATAGGAGAGGGCCTGCTCTGAGTGCTACTGTCTTCTGAGGTGTTGTAAATGGAAAGCGGTTAGAATACCATCTCCATTATGGCCTTGCTCTTTGGAACATTGGGATAATCTCTGCTGGCTGCTTTCTTCCTGGTATTTATGATGCTGCTCAAGACTTTTCTTTTTAGAAAGACCTATTCTGCTGGAGCTGAGCACTGCTTGGCTTTGTTGTGTTATGAGGCTGGGATGGTGATCTGTGTGTGTAGGTAGGTAGGTAGGTAGGTAGGTGGGTGCGCTTGTCTTTCTCTCTCCCCTTAATGAAAAGCCATTTGGGAAGAGGAGATGGAGAAGTGATGGAAGAATGTTTAACTCTTTCTGTACCAAATTCTTTCCCCCTTACTGAGTTCCAGACACATATTTACCCTCCACAAACCTATATGGAATCCAGCGGCTCAATAAAGGATGTGTTTACACTTCCTTTTGTCTTGGGTTGGCAAATAAATGAGAGGTTGCAGGAAATCTGAAAAACTTGTAGTTTCAGTGGAGGCAGATTCTGGATTTGCAACTGGATTCCAGAAGCTTTCTGGAACTGCAGGCATTTTCAGTAATGTAATATTTATCCCACAGGTATACTGGCAATTTAGCAATTCGGCAAATGGGCACTGCCCTGTACCTGGGTTGGTGAGACAGCCACAAGCAAGCCTCAGGCCTGTATTCCAGTGGCAAATCCTCCTCACAAAGTAAAAAGATGTATGGCTAAAAGAGAATGAAGATTTACAAATTCTTCATTTGTACCACTGGAATAGTAATAGCATGGATCAGTAATCTTCAGCTTCTTTAGGCACTACTTTTTCTCCTTTTTCCTTTGTGTTTCTCTCCTTCTTAAAAAAAAGTACTCAAATCTAAATTTTAAAAATGGCAGCATTACCTCCATCATGCCTGCCATTAGTATAGGACAGGACTAGTTGTGGGTCCCAGCCCCTAGTTGAGGACCAGTGGCATATAGATGATAACCGTTCAGATCAGGGGTATCCAAAGTTTTTGGCAGGAGGGCCACATCGTCTCTCTGACACTGTGTCGGGGGCCGGGGGGGGGAAAGAATTAATTTACATTTAAAATTTGAATAAATTTGCATAAGTTTACATAAATGAATATATTAAAGATGAACTTATATGAATGAATGAAGGTCTTGCAATAGCTCAAGGCCTTGCACAAAGTAAGGCAGGCCTTTCCTTTGCTGCTGCTACTGCATCACAGATGTGAAACAACAAGTAGTGGAGAGAGCCCTCATCCCACAGCTCATGTGAGAGGTCAAACTGTCGCCCTCACACTGAGAGCAGTTGCATCAAGCCAGTGTAGGCTCCAACAAATCTCTGGAGGGCCAGAGGCTCATTGGAGACTGGGAGCTCCCTGAGGGCCGCATTGAGAGGTCTTGAGGGCCGCAAGTGGCCCCAGGGCCGGGGTTTGGGCGCCCCTGGTTCAGACTGTGAGCCTCATGAACAGTTTACACATTCTCTGTCTTGGTAATGTTAGGTTCATGTTGTGCAGTAGTGTTGAAACAGTGCTTGTAAGTGCAGTAGGGGGTTAATTAAACAATGCAGTATTTCTGGTGGACAACTTGATTATCCAAAAGGTTTTGAGTTTTGTGAAATCATTTTGGGTTGAACCCTTTTTAAAAAGTTACCATGAGAGAAAAAATAAGCTCATTTATGATGTGGAAATAATAACAGTTCACTGTTGATACTACAGTACAGCATATTCTGTTACAATCACTGGTATACAGGTGTCATGTACAATGGAGCAGGTGCTTCAATAAACTTTCAATCATTATTATATATAAAAGACACTGGAATGAGGGGTAGGAGTGGATGGTAGATCAGGGATTGAACTAGAGAAGGTAAAGCGGTTTGGAAGACTGGATATGAAAGTGATTACATCTTAAAACTCATTTTGCTAAGCTATCTGTACTGCAAAATTAACAACTTCTTATGGGTAACTATACTTAATATTTACTTTTTTGTTTCATTAATCTGTTTAGCTTAAACAGGGAAGCTAGGAGATGTGGTGACGTGAGTGGATCGGGCCCAGGAGAGGGGTGGGATTGGTGATTCTGGCACACACCATATCCTTCCCCCTTCCCACACCCACTCCACCTGCATCAATCAACTTGCTCTTGCACTAGAAATATTACTGGCGTAGATCAGAGTTTACTCATGGTGACTTTTGGGGCCTAACCTGGACCAAGGGGACAGATGTCTCAAGGAGACCCCCCAGGAGCTGAAATTCCCCTATGGGATACAGTGCAATTGTGTGCATGGACTGAAGAGCCTTGTATGTGCATTTTGAAAAGAACTTATTTTTATTTGTATCCCAACTTCCTGCCCTTGTGGAACTCAAGGTGACATACATGGGCTTCTTAGACACTCACTCATGCAGTTAAGAACCTGGCCCCTGTGGTGCCCCGGGGCACAGGTTCGCAGTGCCGCCCCCCACATCATGCTGTCCCCACTCCCCAGGATACTTACCCAACTGCATGGAGCGTTGCGGAGCATTTGGGACCACTTCGAAAGCCTTCTAAGACTTCTGACACAGTTTCCTGGAAGTACTTCTTAAGACCATGTCAGAAGCCTCAGAAGGCTTTTGGAGCAGTCCTAATTGCTGTGCGGGACTTCACCTATCCTTGGAACAGCTCTGGAGGGCAGACAGAGGCGACAGCGGCAGCATGGCAGGGCCCAGTGGTGCCACCCCTGCAAGGCCTACAGGGCCTCTGGCTTTTGACCCCCCCCCACTGCGTTCAAGTTCTAACCAGGCCTTAGCCAGCAAGCTTAAGACAGACAAAAGAAAATATTTCTTTACTCAGCATGTGGTTGGTCTGTGGAACTCCTTGCCACAGCATGTGGTGACGGCATCTGCCCTGGATGCCTTTAAAAGGGTATTGGACAAGTTTCTGGAGGAAAAATCCATTACGGGTTACAAGCCATGATGTGTATGCGCAACCTCCTGATTTTAGAAATGGGCTGTGTCAGAATGCCAGATGCAAGGGAGGGCACCAGGATGCAGGTCTCTTGTTATCAGGTGTGCTCCCTGGGACATTTGGTGGGCCATTGTGGGATACAGGAAGCTGGATTAGATGGGCCTATGGCTTTCTTATGTTCTTAAGATGAATGCTTATTGTGTGTCCTTGGGGCATAAATATGCGTGCTAAGGGCTGTAAGTTACATCATTAAGCAGGAAGTAATGTCATTAAGTAGAGTAGGGGTGCCCAAACCCCGGCCCGGGGGCCACTTGCGGCCCTCGAGGACTCCCAATGTGGCCCTCAGGGAGCCCCCAGTCTCCAATGAACCTCTGGCCCTCCGGAGATTTGCTGGCCTGACGCAACTGCTCTCAGTGTGAGGTCGACTGTTTGAGCTCTTGCATGAGCTGTGGGATGAAGGCTCCCTCCACTGCTTGCTGTTTCACATCTGTGATGCAGTAGCCACAGCAAAGGAAAGGCTGGCCTTACTTTGTGCAAGGCCTTTTTTAGGCCTTGAGCTATTGCAAGACCTTCATTCATTCATATAAGTTCATCTTTAATATATACATTTATGTAAACATATGTAAATGTATTCAAATTTTAAATGTAAATTAATTCTTTCCCCCTCCCCTGGCCCCTGACACAGTGTCAGAGAGATGATGTGGCCCTCTTGCCAAAAACTTTGGACACCCCTGAAGTAGAGGATGGTCAGAAGTAAACACTTCATTCTCACTTAGAAACTAATTAGTTGCAAATGATAGAAGAGAAAATGTGCAAATCTTGTTCTTATTTTCAGGATATGAGAGAGCCCAATTATTATGCTGGGAGAGCTCAGTTATAATGGGGGTCAGATAAATTGCTTCCAGGGGCCAAGTTTAGCCTGTTTAGCCACATTTGATACCCCTGTCCTAAGGCTATAACTTGGAAATTCTAGCACCAGTAGAATAGCAATTTGTCTATTTGTCTAGGAGGCCTGCTTAACTCAAGGGACTCCTTGACTTCCTTATATGACACAGCCCAACAGGATTAGGTGTCTGTCTTTGTATTTCTGTTCACGATTTCTATCCTGTCATGTTTTTGTCTCTTGTTCTTTTGAATTTTTGTGTGTTCCCTTCTAAATTTTCCTCCCCTGCTTCCCAAAGTTGCATAGTACTGTACAAAGCCTTGTGTGTGTGTGTGCTTCATGGAGTAAAACTGGCTTTTTTCTGGTGGCTCTGCTGGAAAGACTTTGAGAGGAGTGGCTTCAGGGTGAACATCCAAGCTTCCACAAGCCAGCTTGAGCTAGTGTTGGAGGCTCTTGGCTTTCTACCATCAGGAGTAAAATTGTTGCTACCTCCTGGAAAGTAGGAATGTGTTGTTGTTTTTTAATAAAGGTGTAGCAGCTTGTGACTCTGAGAAATTTGTTCAGGGCTTGCTGAATGAAATTGTGCTGCTTCAGTGCTTGAATGTAGAAAAGTAAAATCAGAATGTTCTTCCTATATAGCATTTTTTTAAAAATCCAGAACACAGGAGGAAGACATTATTTAGGTATTCTGATCAGCAGAGCTTGATTGAACTAGGCATCCCAGCACATCCAGAGTAGAACAGTGACCCTACTGTGGTGCCATCTGGCAATTTTCCATGCATCACATGCTTGCCCTGCTCCTTATGCGGAGCTCCTGTGTGACTTCTGCAGCTCTGAACATGCTTGCTCGTCCTCACAAGGTCAGGTGGTTTTCAGGAGGGAAATTAAATAGATTGATATCCTTCTGACAGTCATGGGAGCAAAATTCATTCTGGGCCAGGGATGGGAACTTGAGTCAGGTGACTCAAGTCCGAGTTGCAAAAACATGTGTTTTTTGCTGACTTGTGTACACTTGAGTCAGGCATGTCAGTGACTCTGGCACTGACTAGAGTCTGAGGCCACTGACTTGGAAATGAGTCCCCATGCATGCAGCCTGTGTGTGTCTGGCTGTGCTTGCTTACTTTTTTTGCCTCATGAAAGACCTCACGGGGCCATCATTCAGACCGGGCGAGCAACAGGGAGGTTCTAACCTGTAGGCAGAGAAAGGTTAGTTTTTGGTTTTGTGTTGGGGGGGGGGGAGGAGACAGGAATAGGCTGTCTTGTCCATCTGTGAAGGAACAGATGATCATTGGGTGAAGGTTTTTTTCTTGGACGAGTGAGGGGAGAAGGCAGGGGGGAGGTGGTTCCATACCATCCAAGAGAAACTCAGGGCATAACTCTGGAGGGCTCATTGAATGACCAACCGCAATGCAACTATTTCTGCGTAGAGTTACAAAGGATTGGGTCATACCAGTAAGCCTCCCAGGTGTTATGCATGACCCTCCTCTCTCTTACCATTTCTGTCCCTGCTTTTACGCAGTCCGTCTCACCCCCTCTTGCCTCCTTTGCAGATGAGATGGGGGCATCAGGAGAGTGTTTAAAGAGAACTTCGACACACGCATACTCCAGCAGCAGCTCTGTTTTTTCCTGCAGAGCCTTGGCTGACTTTTTTTACAGAAAAGACTCAGTCCCCAAAATGCAACTTGGAAAGTCAACCCATTTGGATTCGTTTTCAAGTCAAAAGGGGTGGAGACTCATGATTCAACTTGAGTCAAACTGTGTTGGATTTGCCCATCTCTGCTCTGGGCTTTAGAAGACTGAAGAGCAGGATGACGTGGTCTGACTCTGGAAAATGGAGCTTGTGTAGAAGGGTGTACCTCCGTGGATGAATGTGTGCTTTGTTTATTACATTATCTTCGGAGGACCTTTCAAGGCAGTGTACCTAGGCTTCCCAAGCAGATTACGATCTAGGTGCTGACTAGGCTCAGCGTGCTTAGGTTCAGCTGGGTTGTTGAATGCTGCATCTTCAAACCATGCCCAGAATGTGGAGGAGGAGCACATGCAGATTGCACTAGGCTTGTAAATAGCAACTCGCTTGATTGCCCAGAGTGAGTCAGAAGCTCCTCCAACTGAGCATTCAAGACTAAGAACATAAGAACAGCCCCACTGGATCAGGCCATAGGCCCATCTAGTTCAGCTTCCTGTATCTCACAGCGGCCCACCAAATGCCCCAGGGAGCACACCAGATAACAAGAGACCTCATTCTGGTGCCCTCCCTTGCATTGGCATTCTGACATAGCCCATTTCTAAAATCAGGAGGTTGCACATACACATCATGGCTTGTAACCCGTAATGGATTTTTCCTCCAGAAACTTGTCCCATCCCCTTTTAAAGGCATCCAGGCCAGATGCCGTCACCACATCTTGCGGCAAGGAGTTCCACAGACCGACCACATGCTGAGTAAAGAAATATTTTCTTTTGTCAGTCCTAACCCTCCCAACACTCAATTTTAGTGGATGTCCCCTGGTTCTGGTGTTATGTGAGAGTGTAAAGAGCATCTCTCTATCCACTTTATCCTTCCCATGCATAATTTTGTATGTCTCAATATTGTGTGTGTTTTAGGTCATGAATGGATAACTCTTGTGTAGGCGTTTTTGTTTAAAATGCAGTAGTCCATAAAATAGGAGATTTCTGGTATGCTCAGTAAGGTGGTCTTGCAAATAATGGTGTATCTGTAACATAAGATTCAAAATGAACAGCTTGTCTTTTACTGGGACCTTAAGCCAATTCTGCCCAACGTTGCATATATGCAACAGGGCTCAAATGTGTACACCTGTGGGTTGGGCAGAAATGGGTTAAACAGTATGGAAACTGTTGCAAGCTGCTGTATATTTTTTGTCTCTCCTTGTGCAGTGTAGCAGTTGTCCTACAGCAAATGTCAGTCTTGTCTGCTCTGTAAATGCAGTATTGGAGGCAAGAATGGGGCAGTAATGTAGTTCATTTAAATATGCTAGTAATCTTTGTTCTGTTATTTCAGAAAGGTTGACCTAACATTCTTGCAGGCAGGTTGAGTGAATACTCACTGGATTTCCTGTCCTAGCAGCATAGTCCTAGGCATGTCTACTTAGAAGTAAATCCCACTGTACTCAAGGGGGCTTGCTCCCAGGAAAATGTTATAAGATTATAGCCTAAGTTAATGTTATCAGAAATTAAAAAAAAAAAAAATCCTAGTGTAGACTACAGAACTGAAATTGAGAGGAAACCATGTACTCTTGAAGGTAAATTCTATGGTTAGAGTTGTTCCTATACATTTTTTAGTAAATTGATAACTTTTGTTAATTATTAGAATGAAAACTTATGCTTCTGTCAACATGGGTCATGTATCTAATATGCTCTAATGGAAATGTTTGTGTTTTGAGAAGAGTATTATTAAAGGTTAATTAGAATAGAACGGAGAATATCTTGCCATTTTGGCAACTTTATTTGTTTACTCTGATACTTTGCAAACTATTTGTGTGTGTTCGTCTTTCAGCAGTCAGTAGGAACTAAATTTTTAATGAGAACACACTAAATACATCCAAGTGAACTTATTCAAAAGTGTAACAGAGCCTTTCTGATCCATCCATTGTTAGTTGGTGAACAGATGGTTAATCACATGCAAAGTTGTCTACAAAATCCATTTGCTTTTACTTCAGTGGTGTGAACTTGGTCATAATCATTACCCCTGTTTCACAGATGGGGTAACTGAGGCGGAGAGCTGGGATTTCATAGTGCTTCTCAGCAGGCTTGCAGGGAACCCGATTGCCTTGCAGCATAAACAAATGTCAGTGGGGCGTGCATCAGTGCTTGCTGGTAGAAAGTGGGGCTGCTTTCTGTTTCTAACCAGCCTGGTGTAGTTGCCAGTGAGTTAACATGGTTCAGTGAATCATCTTGCTTCCTATTTTCACATGATAAGCTCTGAAACTACAGACCTGCAGTTACATGCTCTGGAAGTGATAAATGCATTGGCAGGGTGATGAGAGTGGAGGGGAAGGTTAGAACATAAGAACATAAGAACAGCCCCACTGGATCAGGCCATAGGCCCATCTAGTCCAGCTTCCTGTATCTCACAGCGGCCCACCAAATGCCCCAGGGAGCACATCAGATAACAAGAGACCTCATCCTGGTGCCCTCCCCTACATCTGGCATTCTGACTTAACCCATTTCTAAAGTCAGGAGGTTGCGCATACACATCATGGCTTGTACCCCATAATGGATTTTTCCTCCAGAAACTTGTCCAATCCCCTTTTAATGGCGTCTAGGCTAGACGCCAGCACCACATCCTGTGGCAAGGAGTTCCACAGACCGACCACGCGCTGAGTAAAGAAATATTTTCTTTTGTCTGTCCTAACCCGCCCAACACTCAATTTTAGTGGATGTCCCCTGGTTCTGGTATTATGTGAGAGTGTAAAGAGCATCTCCCTATCCACTCTGTCCATTCCCTGCATAATTTTGTATGTCTCAATCATGTCCCCCCTCAAGCGTCTCTTTTCTAGGCTGAAGAGGCCCAAACGCTGTAGCCTTTCCTCATAAGGAAGGTGCCCCAGCCCCGTAATCATCTTAGTCGCTCTCTTTTGCACCTTTTCCATTTCCACTATGTCTTTTTTGAGATGCGGCGACCAGAACTGGACACAGTACTCCAGGTGTGGCTTTACCATCGATTTGTACAACGGCATTATAATACTAGCCGTTTTGTTCTCAGTACCCTTCCTAATGATCCCAAGCATAGAATTGGCCTTCTTCACTGCCGCCGCACATTGGGTCGACACTTTCATCGACCTGTCCACCACCACCCCAAGATCTCTCTCCTGATCTGTCACAGACAGCTCAGAACCCATCAGCCTATATCTAAAGTTTTGATTTTTTGCCCCAATGTGCATGACTTTACTGACATTGAAGCGCATCTGCCATTTTGCTGCCCATTCTGCCAGTCTGGAGAGATCCTTCTGGAGCTCCTCACAATCACTTCTGGTCTTTACCACACGGAAAAGTTTGGGGTCGTCTGCAAACTTAGCCACTTCACTGCTCAACCCTGTCTCCAGGTCATTTATGAAGAGGTTGAAAAGCACCGGTCCCAGGACAGATCCTTGGGGCACACCGCTTTTCACCTCTCTCCATTGTGAAAATTGCCCATTGACACCCACTCTCTGCTTCCTGGCCTCCAACCAGTTCTCAATCCACGAGAGGACCTGTCCTCTAATTCCCTGACTGTGGAGTTTTTTCAGTAGCCTTTGATGAGGGACCGTGTCAAACGCCTTCTGAAAGTCCAGATATATAATGTCCACGGGTTCTCCCGCATCCACATGCCTGTTGACCTTTTCAAAGAATTCTATAAGGTTTGTGAGGCAAGACTTACCCTTACAGAAGCCATGCTGACTCTCCCTCAGCAAGGCCTGTTCGTCTATGTGTTTTGAGATCCTATCTTTGATGAGGCATTCCACCATCTTACCCGGTATGGATGTTAGGCTGACCGACCTATAGTTTCCCGGGTCCCCCCTCTTTCCCTTTTTAAAAATAGGCGTGACATTTGCTATCCTCCAATCTTCTGGCACCGTGGCTGTTTTGAGGGACAAGTTGCATACCTTAGTCAAGAGATCTGCAACTTCATTCTTCAATTCCTTAATAACCCTTGGGTGGATGCCATCAGGGCCCGGTGACTTATTGATCTTTAATTTATCAATGAGGTCTGAAACATCTTCTCTTTTAACCTCTATCTGACTTAACTCCTCGGTCAGGAGGGGCTGTTCGGGCAGCGGTATCTGCCCGAGGTCTTCTGCCGTGAAGACAGATGCAAAGAACTCATTTAATTTCTCTGCCATCTCTAAGTCTCCTTTTATCTCCCCTTTCCCTCCCTCACCATCCAGAGGGCCAACCGCTTCTCTGGCGGGTTTCCTGCTTCTAACATATTTGAATTATGGTTGTGCATTAGTTTCCATTTGGACTTTCTGAATATGTGTCAGTGAAATTCAGGTTAATGTGTATGGTAACTTGAAATATTTCTTCAGCTAGTTTAAACCTGAAAGTCAATACAAAGTTGGATTGTCACTGGGTGGGGAGGAAAAAAGATAAGAGAGGAGTGTGCTTTGGCCTGGTTATCTAATGGCTCATCTGCATGTTTCTTGCCTCTTACTCCAGTGTCTTGGGACTGCTTCATGGAAATCCACTTCTTGCAGGGCAAAAGGGTGTAAGCAGCATAAACATCATCCTAAGTGATGATGGTCAAAGTACGGTTTCTAGTTCATTCTTATATGTATTTTGTGGATCCACAAATATATGTGCTGTTTTTTCATATAAACTCTTGCCTTAGCAATACTGGAAGTGAGCCAGGAGCCCTATGAGGGCTTAATGGTCTGTTTTATTCTCCATGCTTTTTAGGCGATCCGCTGCTGGTGATGGGGATAAGTTACAAAAAGAGGAGTGTTGCGGCCCTGACGGGGTGTAAGGATTGGCGTATGAAGTTGGGTATAGTCAGTGAGTTGGTCCATCTAGTGCAGTATTGTCTATGCCAGTGGCATAACATCAGCTGCAAATGATGTGATAAGGTTGCCCATGTGATAATTGGGCTCACTCAGTGCCTTGGCAGCATCTCCCTCTCTTGCCCATTTGGCCTGCCCCCCCCCCCAGTGTTCCTTGCCTCCTTAGGCCCCCTTCTGTCTCTCCTTCTAAGAGATTTGGCAGAAGCAGCGCTGCTGAAATGGTGGCATTGGGAGAGGCTAGATAAAGACCTTCCACAGGCTATATGTTTGTCACCCCTGGCATGTGCTGACTGACAGTAGCTCTCCAGGCTCCTGTGCAGGGAGTTTTCCTAGTCTGGAGTAGCTAGTGATTGAACATAGGACCTTCTGCACACAAAGCAGGTACTTACCACTGAGTCATAGCCCCTCTGAATGTGGGCCATCTGTCAGTGAATCTTCTGCCAGGCAGGTCTGCAGTATTTAGTCCTGATTTAGTAGTTTGATGATTGAAACATTTTGGAATAAATCATCTAGGTGTTTAATAATATGATAAAGCTGCACTAAGGTTAGGGCAACCTGATTTTATTTCCTCTTAAAAAACATTTCATGGTAGTCTGTTCTGTAGTTTTATGCCTATATGGTCCTGTAGCTATATGTCTTTTTATGTTTTAAATTGTGGAGAATGCTCCAGGGATAAGTACTGAAAATATGAAATTAAGACTAATGAAAGTCGGGCATCTTGGAGACTCTTGAGGTTAAGCCATAAGTCATAGAAATGGCTTACAAATTAGGTCTTAGGAGAGCACTTTTCCCTTTCTTGGAATTCATGGCCAGATAGGTTGCATGTTTTTGTTTTTTTTATGGTGAAAAGTAGACTTTTAAGCACTTAAAATATCTGAGAAATGTTTGTACCATTCTCTTAGCAAAACAATTATATATTGGAACTATTCTGGTACAGAACATGGCAGTAACTTGTTTCATTTTGAGATGGCAATAGTTTAGATAGGTTGTCTCTCTTCTCTCTGTGTGTAGCATATATATAAAAATACAGGCGTGTGAATCTAACACACCTCATATTTGTAAATCACAAGGTCTTGTTCTCATGTTTATAGTTGGTAGTCCACATTACACATTTGGGTCTGGAAAGATAACTGCAAGTGGCTTTGGAACCTTTTCCTTGCATTACTTCTCTCTTACACATGTTCTGGTTTAGTGCTCTTGTGAACCATGGGACAAAGTGGCATCTGGACACAGCTTGCCACCGGGAACTAATCCTCTGCATGAGGATTTCCATGTGGATCATCCAATAGATTGCATCTGTCCTGTCTTTCCAGAGGGTTTTTGTTTTTTTTAAATGCATCAAGAAGAGGGTAACGCTTATTTGGCTTATAGGGTGCAGCATAGAATATGGCATCAGCGAGGATGGGACACGGCATAAGCCAACTCAGAGAGGAGGGAGCAAAAGGGCTGAACTCCATATAGCCTTGTAAGAATGGCAGGGATTCAAATACAAAGCGAATGGCTTAGAATTGTGTTTGAAGCATATAGTCAAATTTAGATTGCCTTGAAAAAAGTGTTAAGTTTGAACTGGCCATTTATCTCTTGTGGTTTCTACTTTTTCTTTTTTATTACTCTTTAACAATGGTTCCCAAACTGGTGGGGGTTGCGAAGAAGCTGTGTCTGCCCCCTTAAGGGGCGGGGTGGGGGAATGGCAGTGATGCAGTCTTCAGGATTGCACTGTGGATGGGGGTTTCCACTTCCCTTAGCTAACGCTGGCTTCTGATGGATGTGGGAAGCTCTGCGGATGCCTGCACAGGGCTCCTGAAGCATCTGGTAAACTGAAAATTGCGACTGGAAACTATTTCTAGTTCTGTGATTGAAAACTGGAAGTGGTTTCTGATCACGATTTTCAGTTTACCAGAGGCTTGGGCTCCCCACATCCCCCTGGAGGCTGGCGCTAGCTAGGATGAGTGGAAACCCTGTTTTTGTCCCTGGCAGCAGCACGATCCTGGGAATGTTGTCACTCCCATTCCCCCCTACCCCTGTAACTACTTACGTGGTTCCCAACTCCCTGAGATGAATTTGGGAACCACTGCTGCATTACAAATATAAAGCTTTAAGAAAAATTTGGAAATACTGCACATAATGGAATACTTAACCATGAAAATTAATTAACCATTTGCAATTAATGATCGTGAGTTAACAGTTGTTATAAACCATTAATCCACAAGGGATTCACAACAGATATATTTCCAAATCATTTAAGACTGCAATCCTATACCCTCACCCACGAGTAAGTGCCAATGAAATAAATAGAATTTCTTCTGAATGAGCTGCATAGGCTTGCACTATAAGTTGTGGTGCCTCATCCAATATTGAATAAAAGGAGAGTCTTTCTTTTTGTAATTGTGTTTTTTCTCTCACATTTCTAGGAATACATCATTCGTGTTCAAAGAGGGATCTCCATGGAGAATAGTTGGCAGGTAACTGCTTAAACTCTAACATATAAACAAAGAGAATGCAGACTGTTCTTTGGGGTCAAGGCAACAGAACCTTGAAAATATAGAACCAATTAGGTATTGTCCCCCAAGTGCTGTTGCTGTACAACTTCCATTTATTTCAATGGAGATATAAATATATATATAAAGGACTACGAGAACATAGTCCAACTTCCTGCTTTCTTAAGAACTAACAGGATGTGCGTGATTCAAGGGAAAAAAGTTTTATGCATGTCCTGAATGGAAACCTGATGTCAGCTGCTTCTGAAGGATGAGGCAACAGTGGCCTAGATCCTGCTGCACCTCGAAATATTCTTCCTGCACTGCTCCAGGGCCATGTACGTGCTCAGCTTACACAGTGCAGACCAGAGTGTGCTACAAACAGAGCAGGAGCAGAAAAGCCTCAGATCGCTCATATCTGTTCCTGAAGTCCTCTTCTTATGTCTTCCTGATCTAAAGTGTAAGGCAGGTCCCCTAGGAGGTCCTGGACAATTGCCAGATCCTTCCAGTGCCTAACTCGATAGAACTAAGAGGCAGAGTACCAGCTGAGTCCCTGTCTCGCTCTTCCTAATTGGTTCAACCTGGGAACACGTGTGCCTTGATTGTGGTATTGATTGACCTTTTCTTCTTCCACAGTGGGGCAACCTGCTGTTTCCAGGTGTTTGCTCTAGAGACCTTGCTTCTCTTGTTTCCCACCCCAACTTCACACTGGCCTATGTGGATTTTTTTTCTAATTTGTGTGTTTGTGCTTGTTGGCATTTACTCCTGGATGTGCATCTGTAAGCACCCCTGTACTCAAACCAAAGAGGTCTGATTGAGTTGTGGTTCCCTGGTTTGCGTCCTCCAGTTGTAAGGGCACATGTCTGTTCATACTTCACATGTTTGTGGTGGAGAATGCTGATGTACATGAAGAGAACACAATTTCCATGTAATGTGTGGAACATCTCTGACTTGCCAAATACCACGATGTTGAGGTTTCTGGAATATGTAAGTTGGTGAAACTGAAGTGATGTTTGTGCTAGCATAGGATAAATATTCTACAGAATTGTATTGATGGCTCCATCCTCATAGGAGATCTTTTGTTTGGTGTGATGCTGACTCCTCCTCATCTCTCTCAGGAAGCCTTCATATTGTTAGGCATAGCTTTCATGGGTATCTTCTTGTAACGCTTGTGTCAATAGAAGAATTTTAAGACTGTGCTAGTGCAACAAGACCAGCTTGGATTTTAGAATTGGTTGATTATGCAGTTTACATTGGATAGTATTGTACCAGCACTCATTCTGTGTCTCTTTCAGATTATAAGAAGATATAGTGACTTTGATTTGTTGAATAATAGTCTGCAGGTAAGAATTTTATTACCTAACTGTACTCTGAAGCCTCTTGTATTTTAAGTTGGCGGCAATGAAAGCTTGACTGTTCATCTTTCACAGGC
The DNA here is from genome assembly GCF_035046505.1 of Tiliqua scincoides. Taxonomy (NCBI): domain Eukaryota; kingdom Metazoa; phylum Chordata; class Lepidosauria; order Squamata; family Scincidae; genus Tiliqua; species Tiliqua scincoides. The sequence goes on along the minus strand of NC_089822.1, from coordinate 246,182,204 downwards.
AACATAGACTTTCAAATCAGGCCTACTATGAGAAAAGAGGTGATTGCAAATTTTGTCATAAGAAACTGAAATGTGAATGTGGGAGAATGGCAAACCTTGACTGACAACAATAATTTAACTTGGTTCATTTTGGGGGATAAAGCAGCTCCTTTATTTAACATACGTACAAAAGTGAGTCATATTGACTTAATTTAAATTGAGCACTGAAATGCTGTGCTATGTACAGGTGTGCCCCGATCTGGAAACCCCTGTAGATACCTGAATCTGTGGATACAAGGGACACCTTCCCCTCCCCTCCGGAAGGTCATCTGAACTCAGCAGAGGCTGTGGATGTCTGTCCTCTGCCGGACTCAGACTGAACTTTACAATGGAAAAAAATAATTTCCTGTTTTTTTTAAAAACCGTGACTTTTTCATTGTAAAGCTCAGTCTGAGCCTCTGCAGGACTCGGAGGACCCTCTGGGGGCAGGAACAGAACTGCCCCCTCTCCAGAGGGGTCTCGCGGGGGGGCACGCAGACGATCTGCAGATTTGGGATCCATGGATACTGGCCCCCCCCGTATAGGTAATTAGTTAGCTTTTTTCACAGAGCACTTTCTCATGCTGTTTATTTATTTACAAATTTATATCCCGCTTTATCTCCCAAATTTTCAAAGGTATTCAAAGCGGCTTCTTGGGTGTTGTCTTTTCCCTGTCATTGGGTAGTGTTCCTTGTTTTCACTCCCATAACGTTCACTTTTTAAAAAAAAAACAGGCTTGAGACAATAGAGGGAAAGTAAAAACTGCTAAATGCAGAGGTTCACAAACTGGGTGTCGTGACGCCCCAGCCTGAGAAGCCCTGCCTCTGTCCCCTTAAGGGGCGGGGGAAGGGGGAAGGCTGATCCCCAGGTTTGCATTGCTGCTGGGGATGGAATGGTCTTTATTTACTTACCAGCAGCCAGTCCTAAAGTTCTGGGGGGGCCGGGGAGCCCTCCAAAGGGCTCCCCATGCCTCCTAACATTTAAAAATAACAAAAACAAGCACTTACAGTTTGTGATAAAAATTGGAAGTGCCGGTTTTTTGTTGTTTTTAGATGTTTGGAAGTCCCTTGGACCCCCCCCGGACTCCTGCACTGGCTGCAGGTAAGTTTAAAAAAAAACAAAAAACTATCCCATTCCCGGCAGCAGTGTGATCACAGGGATCGCATTGCTGCCTTAGCGCCTCCCCCCCCACACCTCAGTTCTCAGACTACTGAGAAATTTGAGAACCAGGGTCTTAGTGGTTTGCAGGTAGATGAGAAGTTAGCTGTTGCAGAGTTTCATCAGTGTAGTTTTTCAGCTGTACCTTTTGCTGCTCAAGATCTGTCCAATGCTAATGGTGCAAGAATTATTTAATGTCGTTTTAATCACTTGTACTAGTATACAAACCAATGGAAATGCACTATACTACTCTTTATTTTGTGCATGCACAATACTAAACTTGCAGAAGCACAAAACATTAAGAGAGTACACTTGTGATAGAGTATTTAAAGGACTGTTTAAAAAAAACACTGAAATTTTTTCTATGTTGGCATGAACAGATTTTCTCTTAAAAGTGGTTTAAATCTGGGCACAGGACTGTACCTTAGGCAACTTCTTGAGTATCTTTTGCAATCAAGGATAATTTATATGGTCTTTCACAATGGTTGTGCTGAGTTGCATGTCCAGCCTATTTTTTAGGGCTAATAACTTTTGCTTTTTGGATAAGGCCCTACCTGAACGTTGCAATGGTATTATCTGATTGTACTGCATTAGCCAAATCCTGCTGTGGAACACATAATGAGTCCAGCAAGTCTTGATTGGCATAGTGTTTGTATAGTCTCAGTCAAAAAAGTCACTTGAATTGGATATCTCATGTGGTGCAGAGCTAGATAGATGTGTGTGCCTTTGCAGCAGGAACTGTTTGGCTCTCTGATATCCTGTATGATCATTACTGGATTCAAGTTTGCCCTTTTCTCTCTCAACTGCATAAATGCTTCATTCTCTTCTGTTTCTTCTGGTTTGATTTTATCCTGAATAGATGGTGTGACTGGTAACGTTTAAAGCTCCGCTAGCTTAATTGGAAGTTCTCATCTGGTGTCCTCAGAAGAGTTAAGAACATTTTAGGAAGCGTGTGATAATTTGGAATAACTACATTTAGGAAGTAGAAGATAAATGTGCATATTGGGTTAGATTCTAATACAAGTGACACTTCTGCCAAAGGATGTGAAGATTGCAGTTCTAAGCACACTTATTAGTCCCACTGGGACTTACCCCTGCATAAACATGCTTAGGATTGTGCTGAATATAACTTTTCAGGAGATGTGAATGAGTTCAACAAGAACTAGGAAAACATCCCCCCTCCCATCCTACAGACATATACTGATAACTTCTATACTGAAAAATGCTGTGAACCTTCCTTCCTGTTTCCTCTCTTTGGACTGATGATGACTGTGTTTGCCTTTTTAAAAAAAAGTGTTTTCAGAAGAATTAAGTGATGTCATTATGTATAATTCTCCTCCTCCCAAAAACTGAGACATCTGCAGATCCTCACCTTAATGCCAAGTCTGCTAAAATATACAAAAATTTGAATAATCTGCATAACAGAGATACAGAATGATTTTTTTGAGCACACTGTGCTTCCACCCCATCACAAATAATACCTCATAGCAATGAGGTTATGCCACTGTGTTCTGTACTGCTTAGATGGCATAACTAGTAGTCGAACATTCCATTTGAAGCACTTCCTGTTGGTGTTGCAAGTTTTTTGCCCCTTCTGCCTGTAATGTGTGAAGAACATGAGTCACACTTTTTCAGAATCGGGAAACTGTTATTTTCATGATGATGCCAGCAAAGTCGTGGAGAATTAGAACTTTCATGTCCCACTCTTTTTCTTAAAAAAAGAAAAATTTATTAAAAATAAAGGGTGTCGACATAGATGGAAGAATCTTTGAAGCATTTTGTAAGACACAAAAATCAGTGCACATATAAAAATTTAAGGCCTTTTTGTTGTTCAGAGAATCTTAAATGCACTGTTGCTGTTACCTGTACGTTACAGACATGTTTAGATTCATGTAAATTAAGAATGTATTCTGCTCTTATTCCAAAACAGAATAAATACCATTTTCTGACAAATGATTTTCACTAGCCTGGGTATAGTATGCCACTTTAGTTGTAATTGCTGCATTCAATATGTATAAAACAAATCTGTTAGCGGTGGATAATTAAGTGTCCTTTGCTACATACTTTGAAGGCTCCCTGAAGACATTGTTGCAAATTCACCAGCTGCAGGCCTGTGATGCATTTCTGCAGAAGGATTCTACCAATAGTGTGTCTTCTCCCCCCCTCCGCCTCCGTTAAGAGAAGAATGAGGGGAGTGCAAATTCAGACTAGCATCTGAAGGGGGAGAATCTGGAAGAAGCAAAGCAAGACCCACCCCTGAACCTTCTCTTGCAAATCCCTTAGAACAGCAGGTCCATTTTTGCTTTTCTTCCTTCAGCTTAAATACTTGTTTACGTTTTTATAGGCGCTTTGGGTATGGGTGTGTTTAAGGAGTATGTTCGATGAGGGACTCTGTTGGCCTGCTTTGATGATTTATCTACTTGTTCTAGTATGCTTTGGTAGTTGAAGTAATGGAAACCTTTCAAGGCCAAACTAAATGTGTTTGTAGGAGTTCTGTGACTAGAACTCCCCACCTTCTAATTCAAGGCTATCCAGTTTGGCTATCCAAGGCTATCCAATGAGGAGTCTATCCAATTTGACTCAGAGCTCTTGCACAGAATCGGAGTGGGGCCATTGAACTGTTTGCCTCCATGCTTAGTTCCAAGTTCAGATTATATGCCCACTTCCTATACTGGGCAAACCTTATGGATACAATTTTGCCCATAGGTTTTCTTTTCTGTGGCTAATAAGAGCATGGGAGTTGGGGGCAGGCAGGCTGAGGCCATCTGCAATGCAGAGGGAATGGGTTGCATTGTGGCCCTGATCGCATGCATGCATGCATGCATGCGGCTGTATTTTTGAGGGGGAAACAGTTTTGGAAAGTTTCAGTTGCATCTAGTTTGCAAAACTGTTGATCTTTAATTTGAAAAGCTTGTTTTTCAAGGATGGACTCTTTCTTCAGGTGAATAGATTAAAAGGTTTGAGCCCCCACTGAGAAATCATATTTGATCTCTTTGCCCAAGTGGCCAGATCTTAACATGGTAGGGAAGTGGGCAGAGTGGAATCCTGATTGAGGATTCTTATGTTGAGTGAGGATGAAATTTGGACAATAATCCAGTTTGGAAAACTGGGTATAAAGCTTGTATTGTGTCAGAGTTAAATCTTAGTTATGATTGGGTTGTGACGTTTGTTGGAAGTTTGGCTTTTGGTGGTGGTTTAAGAATAGAGGTTTAAGAATAGAGGCCAACAATATCCTGAGATAACACTTTTGACCTTAATTATTTAGTTACATACATTTTGAGTTCTTACGCAAGAAAGTATGCTCCACATTTTCTCATTATGAATACTATGAATGTTCTGTTTCCTTTTGCTGTAACAGAAGTTTCATAATCTTTCATAATCTTTCATAATCATAATTTCATAATCATCACATGGGAGTGCATCGATGGGTGGGGGAAGAGCTGAACAGTATATTCGGTGGCCATTTATTGCAATTTACATTGATATAAATACTCTCTCTTTCGTAGGTAGTTTCCATTCTATAACCCAGTTTCTTCTCACCTGACTTTTTCATATGATGGTCTCAGGACCTGTCCATCCATGAGGCCAGCTGAAGCAGTCACCTCTGGCAGCAGATTAGTGGGAGGGCACTTATCTCTGTCCACCTATTTGTCTTCACTGCTGCTGCTCCTCCTCCCACTTCCTGAGTTGGAAAAGGAACAGGGAAATGTGGAGGGGAGGAGAGTGCTGAGTGAGAACATTGAAGAGTAGGAAGAGCAGAGACTGGCACACCCTCAGGTAAGGTGGGGGGCTGACAGCCACCACTCTGCTACACCCCCAGTCCAAACCAGGACAAGCCAAAGCTGCTGTGCTTTGGCTTGAATTAAGGACCACATCCAGGACTGAAACCAACTCTGCTGGGTAGACTGCTACCACCTTTTAGTCAGTCCTCAGGTTAGGGAGAGGCACATGAGGGGGGACATGACTGAGACATACAAAATTATGCAGGAGATGGATAGAGTGGATGGAGAGATGCTCTTTTCCCTCTCACATAACACCAGAGCCAGGGGACGTTCACTAAAATTAAGCGTTGGGAAAGTTAGAGCAGACAAAAGAAAATATTTCTTTACCCAAAGTGTAGTTAGTCTGTGGAACTCCTAGCCACAGGAAGTGGTGTTGTCATCTTGCAGAGATGCCTTTAAGAGGGGATTGGACAAATTTCTGGAGGAAAAGTCCATCATGGGTTACAAGTCATGATGTAAGCTCCTGATTTTTGAAGTATGCTACCTCAGAATACCAGGTGCAGGGGTGGGCACCAGGATGCAGGTTGTGTCTTGTGTACTCTCTGAAACATTTGGTGGGCCACTGTGAGATACAGGTAGCTGGACTAGATGGGCCTTTGACCTGATCCAGTGGGGCTCTTCTTCGTCTTCTGTGTTATGCCTATGCTGCTTATCCTAGCTGCTCAAAGGAGAGAGAAATCCTCAAGTCCAGGAATTTTCTCTCTACCTGTACTCTGGCAAGGAAGATAGTGGAGAGTACTCACCATGCTGTATTTAGTTTACCCCACTCAGTAACCCCACGCTGCTGAAAGGTTTATTAAAGAGTCAGACTAAAGCACAAACACTTAAGATCTCTGGAATACTGTTGGGAATTACACAGAAACAGACATAACAAAAGCTAAACTCCTAGCATATAGGATTTGGGTTGCGATCCACATTTTTATTATCCACATTTACCTGGGTGTAAATCTTGTTGACTATAATGGGGCTTCTGAGTAAACATGCATAGGATTGGGCTCACATTTTCACCTGGAACCAAGATTTCTGAGCATATTCAGGTTGCCAAAACATCTTCCACTAGCATAGCCAACTTCTAGGCCATCGCAAAGTAGGGCAATTTGGTCCTTCTGAAGCCAGATCTTTATACCTAGGAGGCACTTTCGTGAAGATTTTGACCAATCGGAGCGCAGAGCTCCCTGTCCAAGAGCAGCCTTCTACCCTCCCATTGGGTAAAATGCAGTTGATGCCAATTTCTCATTAGCACAACCAATGATTTGGCCTGGAATGCATCAGACAGCCTGGATAAACACAGGTGTCAGTCCTGAGAACAATTCTGATCACAGTTATTTCCATGGTACAGGCTTTCCCCATCCCCCAATGAATTCCCTGAGTGCTTCACAATGAAGTCTCTAGCTTTGGAATTGCTAATTCAGCACTATTTTCTCTTTCTGTATGTTTATAGGTTTGGATCTATTTTAATATTTTCATTTCTTTTGCATGTCTAATGAACTACTGCAGTAGGGCACACACATAAAAGGCTACACTTCGCAAAATATCTCCTATATTATTTTGGCTTGATCTGGCAAAGCTACTTTTATGCCTGTGCAATGAGTACTGATGGGCAACCCAATCCTGAACTGCACGGTGTGCGAGGCTGCAGTGGTGCCGAAAATGGCTGCTCCTGCATCCAGCGTGCAACCCGGGCAGTGCCGGCAGCTCCTTGGGAGAAGGGGACTTTTGTCCCCTTCCCCTGGGTAACGTGAGTAGCCCTGTAATGGGGCTACTTGATTTTACGGCAACCCAAGGGTTGGCTTAGAATCAAGAGCCACTGTGTCAGACCAGCGCTCAGGATCTGGTGGAGCAAAGCTCCACTGATCCTGCCTCCCTCCTGCCCCGCCCTCTCCCTGGCACACCCTCTCCCCACCCTCTGCCTGCCTCCCCCTCCCCAGAATACCTCCTTCCCACCTCCCCCACACCCCAACCTACCTCTCCACTACCCAGCAGTCCATGTGACCGCAGAGCATTGAATCGGCGGTGGTGCACTGGCGCTAGCACCATTGCTGGAGTGGCCCTGAGGGCCACAAACATGACTTACGGCAAGTTTGTGAGTGTGCGCCAACGGTGCACTGTTTTGGACTGGGCCTCAGTTTTAGTCCATGTGGTAAACTTGCTTTGGATGAATAACACTCCACTATTTAAACAACCTGATTGTGGTGTAAAGAGTGGTACTTGGAGTGTATTGGAAATTCCAAGTGGAACATTCCTGAGCTGTGTACTTGGGTTTGCTTATCTATGAGTGGTTTTTCTTTATGACTAAACGTAAGAAGCATGTCAGTCCCTATTTGCCTGAAATTTTATACCTTGTAGTTTATATATTTATTGTGTTCATTAGTTTACACTGGACCTCTTCTGTTTGGACCTCTTCTCTTCTCTTCTCTTCTGTTTTTTGTGTTTTAAAGATTGCCGCTCTTAGTCTACCTCTTCCTCCCAAAAAGTTGATTGGAAATATGGATCGCGAATTCATAGCAGAAAGACAGAAAGGACTCCAAAACTATCTCAATGTAATTACTTCCAATCACATGTTGTCCAACTGTGAATTGGTAAAAAAATTCTTGGATCCAAACAACTACTCTGTAAATTACACTGGTAAGTAAGTAACTCTGCAACTACTTTGCATCTTCAAAGATCTGTTCTTGAAGACAAAACAGTCTGTTAAGAGGCCAGGGAGAACTTGTCTGCCTTTTTGGGGAGAGTCAGTCTCCTACCTGTCTGCATCTCCCACGGTGGCTGATAAGGCATTCCTGTATCTAAAAAAAGAAGAGGGGACTAGAAGCAGGTGACTGCAAAGGGAAATCTCTGCATTCTTTGTGGAGAGGAAAAAGAGCTGAAGGAAAGTTGAAATTATTTTCATAGTCTGTGGTCCAACATCCAGTTATGGACTCGGAATGTGTAGGGAAAAGATTGTAGCTATGTAATGCTTGCTGCAGAAGGGTAGTTTTAGTGTCCTGAAGGCTGGCTGTTGACCACAGGTGTTTGGAGCAGTGAACTTCTTTTGATTGCTGAGGGCTAGTGACTTGAAAGTGGTGCATATCTGGCCTGTCAGTGATGCTTTCTATGGAAATGCACCAAAACAACGAAGAAATTCCAGACAAGATCTGCAGCTTGCAAGAGTTGTGAGTTGCAGTGGAATCTGAGTTTCAAAATATTCTACATCAAAGCAGTATGTTTTTGCAAGGAGAAATTGCTCAGCTGATATGTACCCGTGTGTTCAGTGTTCATATTATTAACACAAGTGCCTCAGAATTCAGAATCAAAATTTTTACCAGTGTCCTAGAGAAGCTGGTTTCTTGAACATGGGTTGCAAGGCTGTTTTGATGCGAGAGCAGCTGAGCTGTTGGAAGGTCTCTGGGACCTTTATCAGACCTTCTGATTTTCTAGAGGGTCTTGCAAGCCTTGGACGTGGCAGCTGAATCAATAGCAAGTGTAACACAGGCCACTGTTTCATTGAATCAAAAAGGGTTGGTGAAGCAAAAGACAACATAAAAGCAAAAGATCAAAAGTTAAAAAAGATGGGATATAGGCCCATCAAGAGAGAAGTCAAGCAGCACTTATAACCAACAGGCAGTTCCATTAATTCTGAAATACTAAGTATAGATGAAAGAGTTATCTAGTTAAAAGAGATGCCCTTTGCAAGTCAAAATGGGGTTCGGTTGAAAGGAGGCGTCTCTTATCCAGAGGTGTTGAACATCTGGGTGGAAATGCCCTAAGCACAATGGCAACAAGTGGGATTGCTGCTTTTACATTTAACCTGTAGTGATCTTCACACTGTTGGTTCTTGGTGTATCAGTTGCTCCCTGCTGTTGGTACTTGCTCCATTTGGAGCACTAGTGATACAGGTAACATATTTGGAGGGTGGGAGAGCATTCCAGGGCAAGTGATTTGGTGGGCACCACAGCATAATAATGGTGCTTGCAAATGAGGTATAAGAATTGTCTGCTTTACTGTTCATTGAGGCACTGCCTTGGTGAAGCTGGCTTCATCCAAGGTTTATTCAGCAAACTATTCTGGTGAGAATTCTTTCTTAAGATCTTGGACATAAGTTGACCTGTCTTCCGTGGTTGGGTGTAAGCTCCAGATGTCCATAGTAGCTTACATTTCTCAGTTACTTTAGCCAGGCATTCATAGCATTCCCCTTTTATCTGGGAGAATACATGAAACCGCAGCAGGAGACCCCGACATGTTTTGCAGTCTGAACTAATGAGCTGAAAAGCTGTCAGTTCTGTATTAGACTCACGGAAATGCCTGCAGCAGCAGCAGCTGCTGTGTCCTTGTTAGGCTGTTGTGCTTAAAAGCTTTTGCAGTTCAAGGCCCCATTTCCCACTGTGTGGCATTTTCAACCTTGGAGATGAAACACCTGAACGCAGTGGGGCAATATGACAACGGAATGTTCCTGTTAACGTTCTGCATTTCCTGGCTTCTCTCTGCCTGCTGTGATGCCGCCTTCAATGTTGATTCGCAGAATGTTTGTTTTTGTAAAGCACCACTGTAATCTAGGCTCCCAGCCATTTTTTGGGGGGCGCCTATTAAAAGCAACTTAATGGTTGACAACCTTCAGTCTCGAAAGACTATGGTATAAGCCTACAGCACCCGGTATTCCCAGGCAGTCTCCCATCCAAGTACTAACCAGGCCTGACCCTGCTTAGTTTCCGAGATCAGACGAGATCGGGCACGTGCAGGGTAACAGTTGCTGCCCAAAGCAACTTAATGAACAGAGAATGTTCCAGAAAATGTCAGAGGATATTTTTTTTGTGGGTTTACAAATTAACAGACTCTTAAAGAGAATTGTAGTGCACCTGGCTGACTCTTATTTCAGGAGTTAAATCTGCTGTTTCAGAATGTATCTAAACCCTGTACTATACAGGTGCGTGTGTGTGTGCCTGTAAAGGTTCCTCACCCATCAGTGTGGACAGCTGCCAGGAATCATTAGGTGGGTATCCCTGAGCAGTGCAGACAGCATGGCTGTTCCTGATTTCAGCATTGGGCTACTTGCCTTGTCCCAGCGACCTCTTTTCTTACATAATGTGTTACTGTTACGTTTGCTCTCACAGACACCTTAAAGCATTGGTTTCCAAACTGTGCATTGTGGCACTCTGGGACGCTGCAGGATGTCCCCAGCAACCTCTTCTTCCTGGCTCTCCCAGGTGCCACCATCTTGGTCCAGCTGAGATCTCTTGTGATCTCAGGGAAGTGGTGGCAGCCAGCTGTCTTCTGCAGCATGGTGCTGTCGCAACAGGGTGCCGTGAAAAAGGGCACTGTGACTAGGGAATATTTGGGTACCGCTGCCTTAAAGAAACACTGTGGGGGGACCTTCTATAGACCCAGACCGAAAATCCACTTTGTGTTACAGATGACTTTGGATTTAAAGACGTATATGCACTGTTGCATATTGTATTCTGTGTCTTCCTAGATGGGGATTTTTTAAAAATATCCCCCTACTTGTGAAGCATGTCCAGCATTTTCTTATTGGTGTGTAACTAACAGCCTTCCAAAAACTTTCTCTATAGAAATCGCCTTACAGCATGTTTCAATGTTCTTCCGGTCAGAGCCAAAGTGGGAAGTGGTGGAGCCACTAAAGGATATAGGTGAGAATTTCTGCTTATTTGGTAAAGTGATTGAGGCACAAATGGCTGAAGTCTGATGTTAGTCTATTGACCTCTGACTGGCAACAGCTTTTCAGGGTCTTTGATGAAGCCTCCTTGCTGAGATCCTCATAACTGGGGATGCCAGGGATTGAACTCAGGCCCTTTCACGTACCTCTGACCCTTCAATTCTTGCATCAGATCTTAAATCAACCTTTATAACACAGGACTGAAATGTTTAAGAGAGCTCTCCTGCCCCTGGGGATGGGTGTGTGTATAAATGATCCTGCATTTATACTGTTGAAAGAGACAAATTCAGTCTTACTCATTTGAAGAAACAAAGCAGTGAGGTAATGTCTGGACAAATGTTTGGCATTGTGCATCAATGCAAATTAGCTTGTCGCTGTGAGATTGCTGGAATCACGTACCATGCTTGACCAATCCAGCTGTCTAAATATGGCATGTGTAGAAATAAGAACTCTTAAATTATTTAACAGTAGTAAAATGCACTGCTGATGGCTTTGTTGTTGTTCTTTCCAGGCTGGAGGATAAGGAAGAAATATTTTTTAATGAAGATTAAGAATCAACCAAAGGAGCGGCTAGCATTAAGCTGGGCAAGTTTCTTTCTAGAGTTCTGACCCTTTTTTTTCCTGGATTAGCAAAATCTTCCTTGGGTTTTTCTTTTTATGCTCATCTATCTATCATTGCTATTTTTAGTACTCTGTCCTCTCGTCTGATGCGATGTTGCTGCTTGTATTGTAGAAGTAAGCACAATGGCGGTTACAGCTGTGATCTTGGTCAGGATATGACTGTGTAATTTGCACAGTACACAAAACAAGATTTGTAGAGCCATCTGGAACCTGTTGCGCATACCCCAGTCTTCTCTGCTTGTCTATGCTATGTTGGCAACCTTCAGTCTCGAAAGACTATGGTATCGCGCTCTGAATGGTGGTTCTGGAACAGCGTCTAGTGTGGCTGAAAAGGCCGATTCGGGAGTGACAATCCCTTCCACACTGGGAGCAAGTGCAGTCTGTCCCTGGTCTGTCTCTCTGGCTATGGGCCTTCCTTCTTTGCCTCATAGTCTGCTTGTCTATGAATTGCTAAAGCAGTGTTGCAACCAGGCCTTTGAATAGTTGATTCCATTCTAACACACAAAATCCAGAATGATTAACAATTGCACTTCTGTTGTGCAAGAACCTGGATAGTGTAAACACGAGTGGGCTGATGAGATATGAGGAGAGAAGAGACTATAGCCAAACATTTGCTTGCAATCTCATCTACAGTGACCGTATTTGAGGCAATAAGTTGTAAGGCAAGGCTTCTCTGGCAGATGGTCAGGCACTGCAAGTGCCCAGTGGGCACGCTGGCTGTTTCTATAATCACCACCACCAGCTTGTGCCAGGTAGATTTGAGCAGGCAGCCTCCTTAATCTCTGTAAAAACCAGTGGCGTAGCTAGCCTGGTGCAGGAGGGACAGGCCCCCCCCAAGGTGCTCTGGAGGTATGCTATGCTCTCTGTGGGGGGGGGGAGTGCTTGCCACCTGAGTGTTCGGACCAGCAAGCAGAGCACTGCCCATCTGCACGTCTGACTCAGAATCTGAGCATTCCAAATGTGGAGCGGGAGGTGATGGGAACAATAGTGAAGTGGGAGGGTGTGTGTGACATGATGGTGTATTCAAGTTGCCCTGCCCCAGGCAAAAACGGTCACCACACAGTAGCCTCATCATGAGTTGCTGGTAGTACAACTTCTGTTTATAGGGGGTTTGGTCCTCGACTGTACAAACTCAGAAATACCCTCCCTTTCAGAGCTACTTAAACAGTATGCATGCGCAAGTGAAAACAATTTCTCAAAGCGCAGTCACTGAGCGGGGGGGGGGGGATGGCATTCAAGTCACTTCTGTTGCCTACTTCGTAATCTTTAGGTGTTGTCACCCCAGGACTATGAAGGAGGCAACAAGGGTGACTTGAATCACTTGTTCGTGCCATGGTGATCCACTAGAAACTGGACAATGGTTGACTAGTCAACTGTAGCTGGTATTGTGCCTACTCCAGTTGAAAGAGTAGGTAAACTTAAAGAAACGGTTTGGTAGAAACAAAGAAGATCTTTACAGTGAGCTATTTATATTTCAGAGAGTACTTCTCAAATGTAACTGTTAGTAACTCTAGCAGTTTCTGTGGTGACTCCAGTATATTATATAATCAACTCAGTCATTATTTGTATTTTCAGGCTGACCTTGGCCCGGACAAATACCTGTCTGATAAAGATCTTCAGTTTGCTGTGAAATTTCTTTCTTCGTGTTCTGTGAGTAGTTTCATAGATTAAAAAATCACTCTAGCCAACACAAACTAGACTTCATAAAAGTCAATACTGTGAAGGTGACTCTCTCTTCCTGTGCCTCGTTTTTATTTCAAAGAGGGACCTTTTGACTCCCATCCATGTATTGGGCTCAGATTCTGAGGGTGTTTAGAGCGTTGTGCTCAGTGGCTGCTCCGCTTGCTCTCTTCCCATTAGAACTGGCTGAAAACTTATTGCGGATAAGGAGGGCCGACTATATTAGCCCTGAATACTTGGGATGAAATTTTGAGTAGGCCAGGAGTAAAATAAAACACATGCACCACAATACTTGTTCATCGTTCTTCAGTGCTTGGAGAACCAAACAACTTGGCCTTGTACAATTTTTGAGATGTTTCACCATGCTCACTCCCTTTACAATACAACGTTTGACACCCCATCCCTAGAGCAGGTGCTTTACTTAATGAGATGTATAAACATTTATGACCTACAAAGATGAGAACTCCATAATTATGGGTGTGATTGAAGAGAGGGGTTGTGTGATGACAAGCATGTGGTCACTATAAAGGAAAGTCATGTAACACAGTAAAGGGCTAGCTCTTCAAAAAAGCAACTTGCTCTACCTAGAATAAACTAATTTGTTCAGAGGTATGTAGGTCTTCCCATTCAAACAAATTAACAGTCATGTTGGTTTCATCCTAAGCACTGTGTGCAGTACTCTTCTCCTGACCTGCTTGAACTGTTTGGGTTTTTGTTTAGAGAGTGGGGTTTGCTTATTCACTGTAAGCAAAAATATTTCAAACTTGCCACAACTGAATTGCTTTGCAAATGCACTAGTTAGAAAAAGAAAGTAAAAGTCTATTGCGAAATGATAATCACTTAAATGTGAGCAATCAGTTATGCGCCAATTTGTCCAGAACACATGGTAGTATTTTGGCCAGTGTCTCTTTTCATTATTTTGGACAGCAAATTACAATGACTAGCTTTTCCCCTCATGCAGTGATATTTTTGCAATTAATGTTTGGCGGGATTATGTTGGAAGTTGGTCTTGTGAATGGGTGAGTTATGTTTGGTTTGCTAGCCAAGAGGGTTCAGCAAATCTCAAACTTTGAGTTGCCCAGCATATGATGTACATGGAACCTCCTTTCACCTGCAAAAAGCTACGTTTCCGGTGGTTCCCATAAGTATGATGATGGTAGGAAACACTATGCCATGATGAAGAATAATTGGTTTGTTCAGTCTTAAGTGGCTCTCTAATTTCAGTAGATAGGGAGGGAGGAAGAGTGAATGGAAGTTAAGTGTTTCTGACATGAGACAACCAGTTTCATATTAAATCTCTCCTGTACAAACAATAAACCTTATTACACCTTTTAATGTAAAACACAGTCTCCTGTGATGCTTCCTTTTCTCTTCCTTTTCTTCAACATCCATTAGATTTAAGCACATGTTGAAGGTTGACTCTGGTTTAAGCCCTGAGATTAATACTGGTTGCACTAACAGTTGTACTCTTGTGTGTGACTGACCTGTAAATTGGGTAGTTGGCTTTTCTGCACTCTGCTAGGTGAGTGAATAAAACCAAGAATTTAGTAGTACTTAGCAGGTTTATGCCCCTACTAACTAAAAGGCACCTTTTAAGCAGTTTTGTGTTGGCAACCTTCAGTCTCGAAAGACTCTGGTATCGCGCTCTGAAAGGTGGTTCTGGCACAGCGTCTAGTGTGGCTGAAAAGGCCGATTTGGGAGTGACAATCCCTTCCACACTGGGAGCAAGTGCAGTCTGTCCCTGGTCTGTCTCCCTGGCTATGGGCCTTCCTTCTTTGCCTCTTAGCCTCAGACTGTTGGCCAAGTGTCTCTTCAAACTGGGAAAGGCCATGCTGCACAGCCTGCCTCCAAGTGGGCCGCTCAGAGGCCACGGTTTCCCACTTGTTGAGGTCCATCCCTAAGGCCTTCAGATCCCTCTTGCAGATGTCCTTGTATCGCAGCTGTGGTCTACCTGTAGGGCGCTTTCCTTGCACGAGTTTTCCATAGAGGAGATCCTTTGGGATCCGGCCAGCATCCATTCTCACGACATGACCGAGCCAACGCAGGCGTCTGTTTCAGCAGTGCATACATGCTAGGACTGTGTTGTTTGGTTTTAAGCAGTAGGTCTCTTATATCTAGTTGGGAGGGGGGGCTGTCCCTATTCACCTCAGCATAGCATCTTTTCCAATGACTGTGATGGTATCCCTGTCTATTTTTTGTAATTCATTCTTGGAAGCGAACCATTTATTATACTTTTTTGTTGAAATGTGGTGTAGAAATATTTTTGATACCTAAGAATGTATATACTGGGCTTTGATTCTATATATGCGCACTTGGTGTAAATATGTTGAATAAATGTGCATAATATGGGACAGTTAATACATTCAGTGCCATCCTTCTTTCAACAGCATCCCTACATTTACAAAGTCACTTTTGCAACAGCCAGTGAATCTTCTGCACTGGTGATTAGACCGTTCAGTGATAAAGGAACACTAAAGGACCTGATATATAAGGTATTGTAAGTATGTTCTCGAGGCATACCATCTTAACATGCATGATACTGTGGTCTGGGGAATGTATTTTATAATGGCAAAACATACTTTTCTTGTGTATAAAAAAAATGCTCTTTTGAAATTGCAATTCCTAGCATTGGTTGAAAAACCTTTATAGTAGCAATTTATTTTTTAAAGGCAAAACCAAAAGATCCATGTTTAAAGAAGTACTGCAACCCGAAGAAAATCCAGGGTCTTGAACTTCAGCAAATCAAAACATTTGGCAGACAAATATTAGAGGTAAGTTGTTGGTTTTCTAATTGTCAAAATTATGTATCTATATGGGAAGGGATATTTGAATGTTTAGAATGTGAGCATGAAAGCTGATTGGGTTGGGGGAGGGAGTCTGAAACCGAATGTGATTGTAGCAAATTGGGCTTCTGCCCATCATTGAGGGAATGAGGTATTGATTCTGAAACCTCTGGGAGGGGGTGGGAAGCATCCTTGGAAAGACACAAAAGATCTTACTTGGGGATGTGGGAAGGGGAATTCATTTTCTCATTCAAACAGAAATCTCTCTGCTTTGGTCTCTTAGGTCTTAAAATTCTTGCATGACAAAGGATTTCCATATGGCCACCTTCATGCTTCCAATGTCATGTTGGATGGGGACACCTGCAGGTTACTGGACTTGGAGAATTCATTATTGGGGCTCCCATCTTTCTATCGGTCCTATTTTACACAGTTTCGTAAAATTAATGTAAGTTGGGACAAAATACTTTTGTGGGTGGGGAATAGAAATGTGATGCATTGCAATCATTTGCTGACTTAAAAAAAATAGTTTTATGAGAGAATCTGTAGGAAGATTATTAGAGAAGCCTATAAATGCAAAAATGTGCTGGTGGGAGTGTGTGAGTCTCTGGCACACAGTAACTTGAGCCTGTTAACACTGAACCATAGTTTTGAGTGCTGACCACCATTTCTTTTCTTGAAAAACACAAGGGCTCATTTTAGACATAACACAAAAGTGGAAAAATCAGAAAGGAGTAATCTGAAATGCAGTTTTTATTTTGCTGTATATAAGTGACTTTTCCAGAATATCATTGCAAACATGATATTGCATAATGACTAAGGGAGATCCAGGTGTCTAAAGAAATGTTGATGTGGAGAAGGCATATTTCACTCCTGTATGTTTGCTAGTAGGGGGGGAAAAATCCAGATATGTGGGTTTGCGCTTTGTATGCTGGAAAGGCCCTCTGTTTCCATTAAAATGTGAGACCTAACATCTGTCTGATAGGACGTCTGTGTTCCTGGTGTTTTGATGGTGCTCCCACTAATCCTACTTTGGCCTCTACTGGCATCTTTTAATTGTAATTGATTGCATTATATTGTCACAGGTCTTGTTAAACAAGCCAGACCAAGTTATTTAAATTCCTTATTGTCATTTAATTTGCCCTAACCTTGAACTTGCAATATACACAGTCAGCATAGGGATTGTTTAGTGTCTGTGCCCAAACATAATCCTCTTCTCAAATCTAAATGTGTTTTTTAAGAACTGTAGAAAAAAGATCATCAATCTATCACAGTTTAAAAACTGTGAAAAAGATAAGACCATCAATTCTTATCAACTTGTTGGCACATAACCTGAATAAATATCCATAACAGCATCAATGATGCATAAGAACAGCCCCTCTGGATCAGGCCGTAGGCCCATCTAGTCCAGCTTCCTGTATCTCACAGTGGCCCACCAAATGCCTCAGGGAGCACACCAGATAACAAGAGACCTCATCCTGGTGCCCTCCCTTGCATCAGTCATAGCCCATTTCTAAAGCAGAGTTCATTCACTTGATGTGATAGACAAATGTTCTGCAGTGATGTTCTTCTGCTTTTCCTCTCTCTTTGCAGACTTTAGAAGCTGTGGATGTGCATTGCTTTGGTCACTTACTATATGAAATGACCTATGGGAGACCACCTGACTCTTTTCCAGTGGATACTTTCCCTCCTGCACCATCTACATCTGTAGGTCAGTGAACTGCTTGGAGCAACATTTCAGCCTAGTAGTTCAAACAGAAACTTGGATTACTGGTGTTTCTTTTATCCAAATTGGTGGCCTTTGCTTACTCTGCCATTCTTGTGCCTCTGCTGCATAGATTAGAGGTGAGAGCCATGCACCTGGTTCCATGTCAGGTGATTCTCATTGGGTGTCTTGCCGTGGCACACGATGACAACCCCAGTTTTTTGGGTTGGCTTACAGATATGTAGAGGTAAATATAGTAGTTGCCTCTTAGGGTGTCAAGGACCAGGGAGTAAAATGTCATGTGCTTATAAGCCCTTAAGGGCGCAATCCTAACCCCTTATATCAGTGCTTTCCAGCACTGGCATAGCGGTGCCAGTGGGACATGTGCTGCATCCTGCAGTTGGGTGGCACTCACAGAGGCCTCCTCAAACTAAGGGAATGTTTGTTCCCTTACCTCGGAGCTGCATTGCCCTTATGTCAGTGCTGGAAAGCATTGACATAAGGGGTTAGGATTGCGCCCTAAGTTTACTTGCCCTCTTCCCCTGAATATGCAGTCTTGAGCCGTCCCAATTCAATGTAGTTGAAATGTACTAATAAATGGTTATCTCACTACAGGTTGTAAGGTTTTAAGATATCCTCTGGCAATGACACCAGACATTAAATCTGATTTAAGAGGAAGATCTAAGGTCTGCAAATGTGTGTTAATCTTCTCCTTTTCCCCCCACTTTTTAGTGACAGTCCTGGAATCCATTCTTTCTCCTGAAGCCGTGAAGAATGGCATGCCAACTGTCTCCCGGCTCTTGCAAATGCCGTAAGTTTACACTGGTATAGCAAAGTCTTCCCTTCATTCACAGTGTAAACTGGAAGTTCTCAAAACTGAGTTTAGATTACCAACTTTATCATGGAATCCAATGATAAAGTCTTCTCTAGGGCAACCAGGATCTGCACCTCGTGCATTTAGCTTCATGTGACAAGCTGTTTGTGCAAAGCATCTCCCTTTGTGGTGCAGGAATTTCAACCACACCATCACAAACTCATTAATCCATTTAATTGTGTGGGGAGGAACTTTGCAGAAATCGATTGCCAGAAGGACCTGCAGTTCCTATGTTTATGCAAAACATTTGATGAAAGGCTCATTCATTAAGTTCTCATCTAAACAATAGTCGGTATTAACAAGGACTAGGCATGGCAATGCTTGCTGTCTAGCTTTTGAAAATGGTTTTCTGTGTTTCTTCAGGTTATTCAGTGATGTCCTTCTAACGAATTCAGAAAAAACACAGTTTAAGGTACAGTTGAATGGTGCTGTTGGCAAACTGTTGCTGATGGTGTGTTTGTTTTGGTTCTCCCTTCCATGCCCCCAGTTAGTGACACTATCGTGGACTTGTCATCTTTACAAATAGACCTGTGTGTACTATTAATTTTACTTTGGAAAAGGGGAAAAGGTTTATATGAACTGAAGAACAATCAGAGTATCTTAACTTTTCAGGCAGTTCTGTTTGACTTGCTTCTCTCTTGATTCTGTTTAATGACTTGCTGCTCTCTTGATGCCACATGTCTTCTCAAGATATTGAGAAGAGAGAGTTCCTGAGGCTTCTTCTTAACATCTTCTCTCCTCCCATTCTCTGTTCACTTGGCATCCAAGCATGCAGCCTTGCCACAGCTTTGCTTCTTCTAAATCTTTCCATTTCTGTCCCTGCTCGCCACTTTTGCTGCATCTTCCTTGTTACATCTTCAGGAAGTCTTCTGTCTCTTTTCTGCTTCTCTCCCCTGAATTGCTACAGTCTTCTCATTGGTCTTTCTTTCCGACATTCAGAGATCTCTGCTACTTGGCCTGTTTTGTTCTCGATTTCCATGTTCTGTACAAATTTGACACACTCCGTCAATTTTGACACACTGACACACTCCGTCGCTCTTCATCCAGGCTCCTTGGTATGCCTGGAATCTTTCCAACTCTGCTAATTTCCACCATCCCCCAAAAGGAAGGTGTTTTCATGAACCTCCATATATCTAACCAGTTATTTAGACTGCTTCCACTTAAGTTATCTTCTCTTGCTCCCATCCTTACTAGTCCTGTTTCAGAGCTTTTAGTCTCCATTGTGTGTAGAGTGAGGTGGTGTGTCTGTCGCATCTACCTAACACAGTAAACTGAAATACTTGAAATGTGTTATCTATGTTAACTAGAATAAATGGGGAAGGAGTGACTCCGGTTCCTCCTTCTGCAAGACAGAACTTCTTCTGTGACCCCTGAATCCTAGTGTTACCTGGGTGTCAGCTATAATAATTCTGTGATAATGCAATTATCATTTTCTTTCATTTTATTAGATTCCCACTAAGTTAAAAGAGGCATTGAAGACGGCCAAAGAATGCATAGAGAAGAGACTAGTAGAAGAACAGAAACTGGTACTTGTACTTTTCCTTTTTGGCTGATGGTCGCAATCAGTGTGTGATTTAAAAAAATAATAGTTTATAAATAATAATAATAATAATAATAATCCTAACAAATAATATAAAGGCTGCTGTCCGTTCCTCCATAAAAGATATTGCATGATTTGATTCACTGTTGAACGAAACTGATAATCTGGATCGATTTTCAGTCTGGTTTCAGATCTGAATTTGATATGAAAACTGCTTTGCTTGCTCTGATGGATGATCTAGGCTGGTAGAAGGACAGTTCATTGTAGTCTTCCCAGTTTTCCTAGATCTCTCAGCAGCTTTCAGTATCGTCAAGCACAATATCCTTCTGGATTGAAGGCACTGTGTTTGGTGGTTCTGCTTTCACTTGGATGGTTATTGAGATTCCAGAAATGGAAAAAGTGCACCAAAGCAGATTTCAGTTGGATATCGGAAAATGTTCCCTACCTAGAATTGCCTGTAATCTGTTTTGTGTTCAATCTCTCTCTCACTCTCTCTCTCTCTCACAAAAGATTCATCAGCACAGAAGACTGACAAGAGCTCAGTCTCATCATGGTTCTGAGGAAGAGAAAAAAAAGAGGAAAATCTTAGCACGAAAGGTAAACAAAATCAGGGTAAAGAAGAAATAATTGGAGAGAGTTATAATTAAATAATGATATAGTTATTTTTCCATTATTGAAACAGGGACAAATATATAATTTTCAAGAGTTTGCACAATGGCACTACCCCTTCTAAAGATTCTATTTGAGTTTCTCTAGAAAAGGAGCTGTTTGCATCTCCACTCTCATGTTGAAAGTAGGGCTGATTTACAGTATTCAGGTTGTCGTTTTGTTCATCCCTATGGTTATGTTCTTACCCTCATTTTTTCCAAGATGCGTAGGGTGGTATACATGGGGGGTCATTCTATTTTGTCCTTGCAACAACTCTGTAAGGTAGGCTTGACTGAGAGAAAGCAACCTGGCCCAAGGAATTAGAATCCAGCTCTTCCCTTTCCAAGTACAGCGTTTCTATCCCACAATAATATCTGCATGCTTAATTTGTAAGAAAGAGAGAGCAGGCTGTCTGAAAGCTCAGCTTCCTTATCTCTGGTACAGCTGGCCTCTATGCAAATATTTGGAGGTCATCTGTCCCAACTGACAGATGGGGGAGTCGGATCAGCAGCAAAGACTTTGATGTGCATCCTTCCTTCAAAGTCTATAATGTGGCTACCTGAATTCAGCCTGCTTTTGGTCTTTTGAGCATCTGAGCTGCACATTGAATTAGCAAAGTTAATTGTATTCTACATGCTGTCAGGAGCAATGAATGCATTGACAGCTGACCGCTGGAAACCGTTAAATCTTTACTGTTTTTTCTGTCTCTGTTTAATGGCTAAAGAAATCTAAACGCTCTGCCTTTGAGAGTGGGGAAGAACAAACCATGAAATACAGCAACTCCAACAATTCAGGTAACAATGCCAAGAAATGAGCTTTGTTTTGACATGTCTTTGAAACCAGCTTTTGTGTCTTCTTTAAAAAGTTTGTTCATGAAATACAGAAATATGAGAATAACTCTTGATTGAAGGTTGTTGAAGATAATGTTGTCAGTCAGTTTGAAATTGGATCTCTCTGATGACTCTGAATGTTTCTTACCCAGCAGGCTCTGGGGCCAGTTCACCTCTGACATCGCCTTCCTCTCCTGTTCCACCCTCTACAGCAGGTGAGTTAAAATGTTTGCATGCTACCTGCCTATCTCTGTCTTGCTTTTGTTGCTAAGCAGATGATGGACCAATCTTGCTCTTTGTGAAAGTGGAAAGTGCTGGTTTTAAAATCCATTGTAATACTTTGTTGCTTGTTTTCTGCTGTTTTAACCAGATAAAAAGTTGACATTCTGGACTTCTTCTCAATAATGCTGGAAACTGTCCCAGCCTTGTTTACCACATTCCACATTGATTAATAAGTTCTTGTTTCATAGTTTGTACTACCTTATTAATACTACCTGCCTCCCTTAATAACCTGTGCACCTTTTATTGGATTGTAAAACGTTTACAATCCATGTCTTCTGTTTTCTGTCTCTCAACAAGTTGTTCTCACCCAGATTAATAGTCCGCCTCTATGCCAACAGTATGCACAACTACGGTTTGTGTCAGTGAAGGAAAAGATCCTGGTTCTAATCTTGCTTGCAAAGTGACTTTTAGGCCAGCCTTCCCCTTCACCTCCCCCCCTCCCCCGCATTTTCAGCCTTATCTCCCTGTATGCAATAAGAGGATAAGGCTGTCAAGATTATTTGTCACAGAGATAATGTAAATATGTGATGCACTTGAGAGTGCTTTATAAAAGCCAAGTATTTAGCCTAATAGTTCCATAGCACATTTCTGTGGGAATATTTCTTCTGTTTCAACCATTGTGCTCCTACTTTTCCAGAGAAATCTGGCAAAGGAGCCTACGCTATGTGAGATCACTTACTGTGCAGGTCCTTTCTGCAGTGTATGTGTCTTGAACTGATTTAGTCCTGGGGAAAAAAATGGCATTTCCAATTAAAAGATCTTTGGTAGAGGACTGAGAGAAATCTTTGCACGACACCCGAGGAATCTGGCTAGGAAACCCTCTGCTAGTCCAGAGTTGACCAGAGCGAGCTCAATAATCCATTGATCTGAGGCTGAATGAATCAACACTTTCAATTTTTAGTAGGGTGTGAATGGAAGTCATTTCACTGTATCTGGAACACGAAACATGAACAGTGTAGAGGCAGAGCATTGTATGCATACAATCAACTTTTGAAAGAAAGCCAAACAAATTTACAGCCCTATCCTATCCCCTGCCAGCCCATAGCTCACAGCACCACTGGCAGTATGTGTGCTGTATTCTGTGGTGGGGGGAGTGACCCAACAGTTGGGGAGACCTAAGTTAAAATCTGAAGAGTTTGTAGGCTGCCTGGCCTCCCAGTGGTTCTCCTCAGACTCAAATTGGAACGAGCTGGATCTTCTCTTTGCAGTGTTCTTCGGCTCTGATGAACTGAATTTTTCTGACTCTAGGTTTGCTTCCGTTTTTTGTCATGTGCTATGGTTTATGAATGTTGTGCTTAACCTTTTCTAAGAGCAGTGAAAATCCTGAGCCAGTATGACTGTTTTACATTCTTTAGTCATAAGAGGTGTGTGTGTAAGTCATCTTCTACCTGCCCCCAAACTCCCTTTGCAGTGTTGACATCTACTTAAAAGTTCTTCTCCCCCTTCCCCCTTCGCCTCTGCGAACAATATATAATCTTGGGCTATATAATCCTGATGTCCTGAAATAGCTCATCTTTCTCCTGCAATTCTTGGCCACAAAGGACATCTTTGCATATTCTATGCAGATGATGATGATTGCATGTGCTTAATGACAGGAAGCATTTTGGCATGCTGATTGGAATACTGCTTTATTTGTTGTTTTAAGTCCTCTTTGAGTTCTGCCAGCATTTAAAAAGCATGTATCTGATAAACTGCCAGGAGCTAGAGAGGCCATTTAATAAGACTGGGTATTGCATTAATTCTAGTACTGCAAGCTTCCTATTCTCCGTGTCCTGTTTTTGTGTCTGAAAGAATGCTAGCACAACTCATTCTCTGAATTATGCCAGTAATCTATCTGTATTTTCAGGAGGCAGTACAGGCAAATGGAGATGATACCGCCTTGGGTGCCCTTCGGGGAGAAAGGCAGAATACAAACACACAAGCACACAAGCACACACACAAGCACATGCACACACACAATGTAACAAGCAGGGCTGCCAGCTCTGTTTTGGGAAATGGTCCCTCTTTCCTTCTAGAGAGACTTTGTGGGAAGTGATTAGTTATAACTGTAACCCAGGGGTGTCAAGCCTGTTTTGTACAGTGGGCTGAATAGCATTCATGGCTCCTGCTGAAGGCCAGAAGTGACGTCATTAAGCAGATGATATCCAAAAATAAGCACGTTGTCCTCACTTAGGAACTCGTTAGCTGCAAATAACTGAAGAGAAAATAGGCAAATCTTGATCATATTTTCAAGGTATGGGAGAGCCCAATTATCATGAGGACTAAATGAAAAAGTTGTGGGGGCTGTATCTGGCCCACGGGCCTTATGTTTGACGCTCCTGCTCTAACCACTGATGTTGACAGTTGTGTGCAGTTGCATTGGGATCTAAGAGCAGAAACTGTTTGGGATTGGGATCAAAGAGCAGAAACAGTTGCAGTCCCGGGTGAGCAATGATAATTGGACCATCCATTCAGAATGGACAAATCCATTCTGAAAGTGAGAGGCAAAGATGAATGGATAAAGCAAAGCAACACTATCTCCCCCACTTACTCCAGGTTGGCAGAGGACAGTGGTAGAACATAACTCCCTGGTATGTTGGTTGCTGGTTGGAATTCGGCATTCGGAAAGAATGTGCTAAATGGTTTATGGGAGGGTATTTCACTCCTTTCCTAGTGGTACAACCTGCTTGACCGTTTCTCACTAATCAAGATGGCTCCTTCCAAGCATTGAATGGCAGCATTTCTGGGACTTGGGCAGTTGCAGTTGGTAGTTTTGGTTGGTTGCAACTGAGGTCATGCTGCCTTGGATCTCTAGGTAAATTGAGAATGGTTATTGTATTGGGGCAGTTGGTCCTTTTGTCACTCTTGGTGATGCTGGACCTTGCAGTTACATGACCAAATGACCCTGTGCTGCTGTGTCGGAGTCGCTCTTGAGAAAATGCACAACTGGAGGCCAGAATGTGATACCAGATCAGAAATGTTGTGGTTCTTGAAAGACAGAACCTTTCTTCAATTGTAAAAATCCCTACGGGGATTTAGAACAGCCTGCCTTTGTAAACTGCCTTGAATAAAGTCTGAGGAGAAATCTGACGACCAAGAAAGGAGGTATATAAATACCTGTGTAAAAAAAAAAAAAAAAAAAAAACTGGGGGAAAAACTCCCTGCTGCAGATCTGTGCAGTGGCACAAGTGACCCCCCGCAATGTGAGGACCTCACTCTTCCCCCTTTTTTTCTGAAGTGAGAACATTTGTGAGAAGAGATGAGTTGTAAGTAGCCTCTAAGTAACCACTGGTGCCCATAGATCCTTACAGTCACCTTTGTGTGGATAGAATGGACAAAGACAACAGGGGAAAGTCAAAGGAAGACACAAGAGTAGATCAGTACAGCTTCATTTGGCAGCTGTAACGTCCAAAGATTTCTAGCTACCACGCATTTTTGTTTTTGGTATTGCAGTGCATTTTATGGCAAAGTATCATGGGATGTTAATCATGTCATTTAGACCTGTGTGTGACCTGAATTGGAACTGTGGCATAGAAGAGAGGTTTTTAAAAAAAAAATCCTTTGCACCCACTGTGGCCTTGATCCAGACTGCCCCCATGGTTGCTTGTAAGAAAACAACAACAGGGACGTGTGACATGATTAATACCACATCTGGTTTGGCCTGTAGAAGAAGCATCTTTCCTTGGGAGGTAATGTGGCTTATGCAAAATCAGTGTTATCATGTCCCCTATATGGGTGTCAGAGCTTCAATGTAAATGTTTCAGGAAGTTACCTGTGGACTACATTGGATGTAGGCAGACATGGGTTTGTGACAATGCACGCTCTTAATATTTTTTTTTACTGGTTTGTGGGAAAACCAGTTAGAAGAGATGCACATTAACACAGTCACGTGGTAATAAGCTCATCAAAGAAAATCTTTTCTGCCATTAATAACTTCTACCCTCATAGTTTTGAAAAACTCTCACAGTGGCTGTAGGTGGTAATACAAATCTTAAAGCATGGCCATGCATCCACCCAAGGAGCCAATGCTGTGTGTGCACTTTAAGATATAGGGTACTTTTCATGCCATGGTAAGCTGACAGAGCATTTGATGATTGAATTCTGTGCTTGCAGTAGGTGAAGCAGCTTTCAGATGACCTAGGGCCCAGTCCTATCCAGCACTGGTGCAGCTACAGTGTAGCATCAAGGTAAGGGGACAAACTTTCCCTTACCTTGAGAAGGCCTCAGTGGCTGCTTCCCCACCCCAGGATGCAGCACATGTCCCATTAGCACAGCAGCACCGGCACTGGAAAATTGGATAGGATTGGACCCTTACTGTGTGTTTTTTTTTCTGTGTGTGGGTTCCACCACACACTCTCAACAGGGGGAGCCTACAATTTAGCCCATTCAGAATCCAAACTGAAATGACAAAGTATTTCCTTATCCTTTGGGATGGGTAGCTTGTTCCCCAATTCTGCTTTTCTTTCTTTGGCTGATATTAGTAAACAGGTTTCTGTGGCTCTGGCATTTTCAGTATTTCCAACTTTGCATGTTTGTCTGCATGTTTTTGTGTTTGTTCTTTGGCTCTGTCGTGTATGCATTTATTCTTTCAGTTCAAAATCCGTCCATTTTTGTGGTTTGGAGCTGTAATTTGAGCCCAGTGGGAAGGAGGCTTATGCAGAATAAGAAAGAAGACATAAATACCTACCTTATTTTGATGTTTGCTGTTCCACCAGTGAGAATTCCTCCTGATTTAAACAAACACAAAAGAACACCAAAAATCACTGTTGCAGGTGTGGACCGAGACAGTGGTCCATTGGTAAGCCATTAGCCAATGTCTGGTGGATCACCTTGTGCCTGCTAATTTTTGGAATCCTTGCAAAGAATAGGCTATCAAAGACTGGTAACTTGTTAACAGCTTCAGTATTTCACTTCAAGACTATTTCTCCAATGGTTGTGGGCTTAACTAGGGTTTAGTTTTTTTTTCCTTTTCTTGTCAAGACACATTTTGTACAGCCATGTTTTATACTTGGGGAGGATTAATGGGACTACTCACACTTCTGGTTCTCAAATCCATTCATCTGTTTTGTAGAAGGCAGGCAAGGAGTGCTGCTTCAGTACTTGGCTAAATATTGAAATAAATGCTATGTAAACAGCCTCCTTGCGCTTCAGAATGTTTACCGGAGCCTTTTGGCAGGCACTTTGGTTTTCACGGGTCTTCTATGGGTCAAATCTGCAGGTTCCAAATCCACAGATAAAGAGAAACCACTGTATATAAATGTCTTAGGGCCCAATCCTATCCAATTTTCTGGTGCTGGTGCAGCTGTGCCAATGGGGCACGCACTGCATCCTGTGGAGGGGAGGCAGTCACAGGGGCCTCCTCAAGGCATGGGAACATTTATTACCTTACTTAAGGGCTGCTTGCGGTTGCGGGGCTTTCTTGCGGTGCAAGAAAGTTGGATAAGATTGATCCCTTAGTCTACACTTACCTACCTTATTTTGGAGTAAGTCCCTTTGGAGTAAGCCCCTTTGAGTATAATTGTACTTACTTTTGAGTAGACAGGCATAGGATGGGGCTCTTAATCACAATATTAGACTAAATTAAAGAATGCAGGGTGGCAATTCCAAGATGAAGGTTTCCTATTCTTAGGCAGCAGCTCAGGTCTAATGGGCTGCAGAGTACTATCATGTAGCTGCCTGCATCTTGCTGAAACTAAGCAGGCCTGAGCCTTGATAGGAGACCACTTGGGAACCTTCTTCAGGTCACTTGAGCCCCATAATGGAAGATGAATAAATAGTGAGGGTAATTAATAGTGGTTCTTTGTTAGCTTCTTTCTAATGTATCACATTTTGCAGTATTTCTTAAACCTCACTAATTTAGTACCCTTTCCAAATAAACACCTATCAATGGATCATGCCAGTTGGCTGTTTCCTGACAGGAATAGTGATGGCTAAGGAGCAAAACCAGTTTTTCAATGCATTTGGCATCCTCTCGGGCAAATTGATTCCTATTCCCGCCTTAATTGAATTACCCTTGTAGAGACAGAAGCACAAATCTCCTAGCAGGAGGGAAGTGAGTGATGTGATTCTTGGAGGCATCTTCCATACAGAATGAATGGATTTTGAAAAGTGTTTTAAAAGATTGCTGTTCGTTAAGCTTTGGTGATTGAATTAGGAATGACTGATGCCTGCTGAAAGGTCCTGCAGCCCACAATGCCTGCAAATTGTGAGTCTGTAACTCAGTGGTGGAGCATGTGCCTTGCATGCAGAAAGTCCAGTCCGCAGCACCTACAGCTGGAGAATTGTATGCAGAGAAAAACCTTCACTTGAGATCTTGGAGACTTGTTGCTAGTCAGAGTAGACGAGCGAGGTTAGATGGGTCAGTGCTCAGACTCTTAAGGTAGATTCATGTGTTTATATGAAATCCTGGTCAGAGCCATAAGTCACTGACCCTGTGACGTCACCACATCACATGACATTGTGATGTCACTTCTGGGGTCTCCCCGGAGAAAGGGGCACTGGGATGTGTGAAGCCGCCAGTACCTCCTTCATAACTAGAGTGGAGTCTGGGGGCAGTCATGTGTCTCTGCTTAGCATAGCACCCGAGGCAGATGCCCCTCGGGCTCCGTCCTAGTTACTGCTCCGGCGGTGGTTTTTCTGTGTAATCGTGGTGGTTTCTCTGTACTGTATGTGCCACTATCTGGATGTGTGCATCCAAAGATGATTCTTTGTGGGCCACAGAAAGGCCCTCACAGGCCAGTTTGTCTAACGATTGCATTCATAACTGTGCTGAATTACTGATGTCTATCTCTTTCTTCCTTTATTGTTGTCGAATGGCTCTCTTGACACATTATAATGATTGTTGTGCTCTTTTTCTCCCTGTCTCTCTTTTCTCTGCTGTCTTCAATAGAGCATGCACCATTTTGACTGTGAATTTTCGGTAAAGTAAACTGATGTTGATTTCCCTCTGTTTAAAGATGCTCAGGGTGTGGGGATGGTGACCACAAATTTCAAATTGAAAAAGGGAAAATATCACAAGGCATTTGCTCACGCAAATTCCTTTGGTGGAATATAAACCAAAAACACTTGTGGCCGTCATCCTCCCCACTCTCTTTGATGAACCAAACTCATCTGCCATTCTTAAAGATACTAAATCCATTTTTGAAATATTTGTTTGGAGGCAATATTTTGGATTTGTCTAAATCTTTGAAAAGTGGTGCAACTATCAGCCAATTGTGAATCTTTTAATTAACTGGTTGATTAAATACAACTTGCATATTCCTAAACCAGGGGTGTCCAAATATTATGGCAGGAGGGTCACATCATCTCTCTGACATTGTGTTGGGGGCCAGGGGAAAAAAAGAATTAACATTTCAAATTTGAATAAATTTACATAAATGAATTTATTAGAGATGGAACTTATATGAATGAATGAAGGTCTTGCAGTAACTCAAGGCCTATAAAAGGCCTTGCACAAAGCAAGGCCAGCCTTTCTTTCGCTGCCACTGCTGCCTCACAGATGTGAAACAGCAAGAAGTGGAGGAAGCTCTCGTCCTGCAGCTCAGGTGAGAGGTCGAACAGTCGTCCTCATGCTGAGAGCAGTTGCGTCAGGCCAGCATGGGCTCCAGCAAGACTCCGGAGGGCCAGAGGGCCGGATTGGGAGCCCCTAAGGGCCACATGTGACCTCCAGGCCGGGGTTTGGGCTCCCCTGTCCTAAATGATAGTACAGATACCCCGTTGAGGACAGAAGAAATGTCAAAGTTGTTTCTCTTAAATAAAAATGTGTACCAGCCACATGAGTATATAGGTGGAGGGCTGCAGGGAATTGTAGGGGAAGGGAGGTGGGAGGGGGTGAACAAAGAACAGTTGACTTCTGAAGAACGTTTCAAAGAAATTTTAAAACATTTTATATAAAGTTATAGCATAGCAAACTGGACGGTTGTGGAGATATCTTAAGCTTATTTTGGTGCTTGAAACAGAAAAGCCAAATAGTGCTCTTGTGGTGATGGGGAAACCATAAGTAATGTTAACTAAATTTGAATCAGTATAATTGAGTGGATGGTGTTCAACTTGGACTGGGGAGAGGAAACCCAGTTTCAAATCCTTCCCTTACCATGGCCAACAGGTTCACTGGGTGTCTTTGTGCCAGTCACCTTCTTCTTTTTCTTCTTTAGTATTTGTCCTGTGTGGTGGGGGTTCTGCTCTTTTGGATGAGAGTCGCCTCTAATGGATGAGTCACCATTTCTCTTGATTGCGTGCTTGGTCTTTGTGCCAGTCACCATTTCAGTTTAATATATTTCACAGGGTTCCTGTCAGGATTATTGTAGGGTGGTTGATGACAGTGCAACTCCCTTAGGCTCGTTGGAAGAAAGATGGCATAAAAATATATTAATTGATAATTCATTCCTCTTTGAAAATCCCTGAATCTGCCCCGAGGCAGACTCTTCACTTTCCCTTAGCCAGAAAAATTTGCCCTGCTGGGCTGAGGACTCACACTTTTTTGTTGCCTTCAGTTGCATCCTTGGCCTGCTGCAAGCATGCGGTGGTGTGGTGGTGGTGGTGGTGATGGTTAAATCTTCCATGATTTTTTTTTTTTTGGGGGGGGGGGATGTGTAGGTAGTAGAGACTCTCTCCTACTTGTCTGACCCTCATCTCCCCCCTATCCAGTTTGTTACAGTCTGCATGTAAATGCAGGAAGGTGTTGAATTCAGGTGCAGACGCCCCATCTGTGAGCTTCTTGTGCTAAAATGGCTTAAAATGTGCTGTTTTGTGTTACCACAGATGGAAAAAGACACATTGTTGTTGGTTTCAACTCTGTGCTTTTAGATTCAGCTGATTGCAGATAAAAGCACAAATTGTTTCATCCTGTGAAGTGCAGAATAATGTGCTGATTTCTTACACAAACTAGGAGGGGAAAATATCTTTAGGCTTCTTTCTCCTTCTGTGTGGCTCCCAGGTACCATATCCTTCAACTGCAATGCTACCAATTAATCAAGGGCAATGTTTAATATGCAATTAAAGCATTTAGTTCATCTAAATTGTATTGATTGAGGCTTGTACTGCTATCAAACTAGTGTATTTTTGTTTTTTTTATGTATTTGGGCAAATAATTGGGTTTTTTAATGTATTAAGTAGTGTAAAAGTGCATGTACCAGCAGTAATCAATATTCTTTAGCTGAAATAATCATTGTAGCCCATTTTATCTTCTTTACATTAAACATCTGCATATTGATCAGCTTGAGCAATTTGTCCAAAGTGCTTGCAGCAAGTGAGGAAGAAACTTGTGCAATTCCAACTGACCACAGCCAGAGATTATGAGTGCCCCGACTGTGATAGCTTAGAAATGAGCTACCTCGCTCACTACACCACTCGCGTGGATAGATGAGTCGCACAAGCTGGTAAATGCATAATGAAGCTGCTAAAGAACATAGTGCATAAAGAACAAGCTGCATAGTGAAGTTCCAATGTTAACTGGTCCTTGGTTTAGTCTTACTGCATGGTGCTGGCAGATAATTTCACTTGAAGTCCTTCCAGGCAGAAACCCCTGGAGCTTATTTTGATTCTATACTAGCACTAGCCCTGACCCAGCACGATGGAGTAGGGAGAGAGAAGCTCATTTTGCCATCAAGTTGGAATGCATGAGATGGTAAGATTAGTCTTGCCCGTCTCTGCTGAGGAAGATGGGAGTGCCTGTGCTAGTGAATCACACAGCTGCAAAGAACGAAGCATAAAAATGTGTCTGTAAAATGGCAAGGCTTTACTACTAGGAAGAGACAGCATTGCCACACGCTGGTATTTTGTGATGTTGCATTTCATGAGCGCTCCTTTGGCCTTCCTTAAGAACATGAGCCCCACTGGATCAGGCCAAAGGCCGATCTAGTCCAGCTTCCTGTATCTCACAGTGGCCCACCAAATGCTCAAGGGAACACACTAGACAACAGACAAACTAGATAATAGTACTTCGACTGTGGTGCAGCTCTAGGCCTGTAAAAGTGTGTGTGTGTGTGTCCCAAGTCACAAAATGTGTGCAAGTGATTTGAGTTGTGTCACTTAGTGCCAGTGATATTTTTAGTTTTTGAATGCTATACAGTTTTCCCAGGGCAGTTTACAACAAAAACAGAAAACATCATAAACTCATCAGCTGCAGCCACTTGTGACGCAAATAGTCTAGCCGGAGAAATATGGCTTTGTCCCAACAACAAAATATTGTACTCTTTCAGTAGGAACACCTGCTGGAGGAAACACAGTTGGATCCTCCTCCAACACCTGAGTCACAACTGCTTTTCTTTGCTCAATAAAGCAGTTGTCTGAAAAGGGCTATAAGAAGCCAGATAGTTCCCAGCCAGAAAAAGCTGAATGCTCCATAGAGGTGTTTTTCTGGTATGACAGGATTACAGCTGAAGTCTTACTGAACACAACATGCTTGCTTCTAAGTAAATTAAATAACAGTTTTCAAACACCTCTATCCATAAATAGATAAAATCCCAAAGATGGTATCTAGCAATTAAGGGTGGCAAGGAAGATGACTAGTTCTAAGTACAGAAAATCACCTGTCATTTTAAGGCTATTTTGATTCCTGTTGGCCTTTACTTCAGTTACCTGTGTGCCTTATCCAGCCCATATTGTGTTTGGGTGTTTTTTTGTCCCAGCACCTTACAGCTAACCTTGAATTATCTTATTTTGGTCATTTTTTGTTTGTATTTGGCATCTCTACATTCCAGTGTTGGGAACTTGCGTCAGTGACTCAGACTCAAGTTGTGAAAATGTGCATTTTTTGGTGACTTGGTGACTCATGAGTTGCATGCATGGAAGACTGCAAGACTCAAGTCAGCGCCCCCCTGACTTGGCACTCGTCCCCCATGTGTGCTGACTCGAGTCTGCCTGTGTCTGGGGGTGCTTGCTTACTGTTTCTGCGGTGTGAAAAATCTTGTGGGGCAAGCATTTGGATAGGCAAGCAGCAGGGAGGTTCCAGCCAGGAGGCAGGTAAGGGTTAATGTGAGGGGGGAGGTAGGACCGGGCTCTCTTTTCCTGTTTCTGATAGGAAGGAACAGATGGTCATTGGACAAAGGATGGGCATTCTTATATTTCCATTGGCTGAGGAAGGGCAGGAGGAGCAGCCAAAGGGTTCTTGCCTTATGATTGGCTTGAAAAGCCCAGGGAGAGAGGACGCCAGGAAGGAGTTCATAGCGATCACATTTTGCACAGCATGGTTGGTGGGGAAAGGCAACCCTCACTGAATGACCGGCTACAGTGGGACTGCTTCCAAGTAGGGCTGTCAAGGGTTGGGTTGTCCTGGTAAGCCTCCCAGCTGCTGCTTGTCACCCTCCTCCCTCTTGCCACTTCTGTCCCTGTTCTCTTGCAGTCCCTCCCACCCCTCCTGTCTTCTTTACAGATAGCAGGGGACTGAGCAAATAGAGCTTCGACATACACAGCCCAGCAGCCCTGGTTTTTCCATGGCTGACTTCTTAAAGGGACACACACACTCAACTCGAGTCCATTAGAGTCACTAAAAGGTGACTCAGAAAGTACCCCAGTTAGGATTCTCTTTCAAGCTGAGTCGCAGGGGGCGATGACTCGGGGACTCGAGTCAAACCCTGCTGGGTTTTCCCATCCCTGCTACCTTCTACCTTTTTTCATATGCTGGTTGTTTAAATTTTACTTGTATTTACCATCTGCCTTGCCTGGATGCCTTTGAGAGGGTTAATACACAAACCCAAAGACGCTTGTTGAGTTTCTGTTTTTGATAACTAGTTTAATACACAGTGCAAGTTGATTGTATTAGGCTGCTGGCCTGCAGTCCTTTCCCTCCATGTTCTGCTCTAGCCATTCCTCCTTTATAATCCATTTTGCCACGTGTTCGCATTTCAAGTTGTTTTGGCTTTATTATTTGTCATAATCTACTAATCAACAAAACCATTACATTTAGAAAGATGGTTTCTGGAACAAATGTTTCAAAGGCATCTTTCTGAAAAGAAAAATTAATTGAATCCCTTGCTGCCAAATCTATGAGTTTTTTTCTTCACCAAGTTAAGACAATGTTCACATTTGATGTATGTTGTTCCCACCCCCCACCCCCAAGAAGCCTATGATTTGAAGCAAGGTTGGCAGTCTTAGCCTGAGTTTAGTCTCCTGCAGTGGAGTGGAAAGGGGAATGGAATTGTTCTCACAGCTGGGGTGATGCTGATTAGTACAATCTTTTGGGAAGTTCGTGATGCAAGGATGCAGCCCACAGAAAACCGATCTTGTGCAAGGAGAAGCTTATCTGCCCAGGTCTCTCTCTGCAGCATATTGTGACTTGCTGGGCTTGGCTGTGGTTTGGGGAGAAGGGCTGCTCTGTGGGAAAGGCCTGACAGGATGTCTGTGTTTGTTTTGGCTAGCCTTTTATCAGAATTATCACTCTGACAAAATGTCTTGGATAGATTTGGTTTGAGATTAGTGAATCTAACATTGTTTTGCCTGGTTTTGAGCATCTTCATCTCTACCTAGAGTGGGAAAGCCCTTAAAAAAATCTTACTAAGCTTCAGTTACATGCATGAAGCAAATGTGTCTGCAGATAGCTGCTTATCTGAGCTGTGAGGTTCACCCTTCATCTTCATTGGGAGCCATGGGAGGGCAGCCCATATGGAATCTTTTCAAATCTATAGGTGCTTACCCCAGCTGATACGAGGGTATGCCAGCTTTAGAAAACTGCTCAGGAAAAAGCCAATGGGAATGAGGCCTTGGAAAAATGAGGGTACTTGTGAAAATGCAGCTATAAAGTCCTTGGTAGAGTTACTGTAACTGCTGATGCCACATCAAAGGTATGTTATGACTTAAAATTTCTAAATTCAAAAATTGGATGTAGACATGGGACAACTACTTACATGTTCTTGTTGATGCATCACCATTCTGCATCTCTTTATGCATGCTGATGGCCGAGCAGCTGTGTCCAAACTGTTTCTTGAAAAAGATGCATCTTGAGAAGATTAATACTGGAAGGTGGGGCATAAGATCCATATATGGTATCTTGTTATTCTAGATGCTACCACAGGGATTGATGCATAGCTTATCTACAGGGAGAACTGAAGCCACAGAAGACACTTAGCTCTGTGATGATACACCAAGTTACAGCACGTTCCTCTCAAGAACCAGCTTCTTCAGGATTAGTTATTTGGTCTACTATGAAGTATACATTGCAGTGGTTCCCAAACTGCGGGTTGGGACCCACTAGTGGGTGATGACCTGATGTTTAGTGGGTTGCCAAAGGGCGATGGAAAAATCAGATAACTAATTGCCTCAAGCCCAGAAACTACTGAAAAATCAGATACCGTAGTCACTAATTATCCTGCAAAGAACTTAGCTCCTGCAGTTTGCAAGATAGCTGCTAATTGCTGTACAAGGAGCAGAGCTCCTGAAGTTTGCAAGCATGTGAAAATATAGGGAGATAAATGTTTAAGAGTCTTTTTTCTGGTTATGACATTAATCAATTTCTTTCTAGATCTTTTTTAAGTCTGGTAAACCTAGGTGGGTCCTGATAGATTGTTGTTTAAAAAGTGATTCCTAGTGCTAAAAAGTTTGGTAACCACTGTTAAGGAGTAAACTGTGCATACATACTTATACAGAGTATTTTTAAGGAGCAAAATCTATGAATGTAGAACTATTTCACACACTTTCCTGCATAGATGTAGGAACAAAGTGCACTCCATCTTTGAACATCTTACTGCTGAAACGTGGTTCTGTGTGTATTTTACATATGATGGTATATATATACTGTTTCCTGCATTTATGTAGGGAAAGCTTAGATGGTTTGATTACTGCAAACTTATTTGCTATCTTTTGATCCCATTAAAAGAACCAACAGAGTAGCTTACACAACCAACATGTGGGAATCCAAGATGAAGTGACCAAGCAGCTGCTGCTTGGAAAGAAATGAAAGAGGATTGCAGTTCATCTCTCTGGGCTGTTATCATGATCTCTTGTCCATACACATGCTCAAATTTTCTGGTGATAGATGGCTGCCAAAAGAGTAAGGGCTGAAGCCCACAGCTGTATGAACTTGTGGGCAGCCCCCAAGCAATCCTTTTCTGCCTAAGGATTTGTCCTGAAATAAGGAAAACTAGTTTTTCCTTCTTTAGTTACTGCATAAAACATTTTCATCTAACTATAGTGTGTGCCATCATCTCTTCTCAGTATGCTTGCATTCTTAAGACCTTTTAGGATAGGAAACAAATCCATTTTGGCTTTTTATGTTGCATGACTGTCTCTTCACTCTTTTGCACATGTAACTATTGTATCCCAATTCATCTGTTCTGTCATTTTGAAGCTTTTCTTCTAGATCTCTGTAATAGAATACAGCTCTTGACGATATATTTTTCTCCTCGGCAGGCACCTCAACAATTCCTTCACCACCTCCACCACCAGCAGCTCCCCCTCCTCCTCCTAATTTGGATGTGCCAGTGCAGCCTGCAAACAGCACAAACCGGGGCGCCTTACTCAGCTCCATTCAGAATTTCCAGAAGGGAGCTTTGAAGAAAACGGAAACCTGTGACTATAGTGCTCCCAGAATCAGCTGAAACTGTTTACACCAACCCAGCTTGGGTCCACTTTCTCTGTGTTCTAGGAACAACTATTTCTCAGATAAGAGTTTGATTTAGCTGCTGCCTGGTGGTCATCTTTTACAGCTGCCTGTTTAGAGCCAGTTCAAGCTTTTTCTAGAGCAATGCCTTTCACTGAATAGCAGCAGTACGTCAAGTTGCCAGGGGTGGGGACAAAAATGTCTATTCCAGTTTAAAGGAACTCTACTTTTAGGGAATTTTTGTTCTGAGTAGACAGGAATATTTTTCTAATAGAATATAACTGAATAGCTCAGTGACAGTTCATTAGCTGAGAGGCGGTTCCAATAGCTTCTGAAAGTCTGAGCCTACCACTGATATTTGCATTATTGCTAAAAATTCATTTTATAATGTTCAGATTAACACTACTCAGATGTAAAGACTGTACTCTCCCCTGCAGAACACTCAGTTCATGGAATATTCTAAAACTGTTGAAATACCTGTTCCTGACTTATGTGACATGACCATGCTCGTAAGGGGAAAGGGTACTAGTCAAGGAATAGCTAGATCTGGACTTAGTATGGTATTGAGCTTTTTCATTTGGCAGGAAAGATGGAGCATTTACAAACCAAATTTAACATCAATGCAAAAAGAGCTATATAATTTAATGTTTTACTTTCTTTTCCAATTTGCTGAAACCCCGAAATTGCACTTTAAAGGATTGTTAGTAATCCATTTTTAAAGTCAAGTATACATCTGTGTGTGTTACTATGCAGAAAATGTCATTGTGTATAAGAGTTCATGTAACCTGTGATATACTCAGTCATATTTTTATTAAAATAAGTGTTAATGGAATATCACTGGTGCTAGAAGTAAAGACAGTTTAATACTTCATAATAGTGCTACCCATTACTCAGAAGGTATAGATACTGTGACCCTCAAACTACATTAATTTTTCTACTAGTTTAGAAGGCACCTATTGTAATTTCTCTGGCCCATACATAATCAAGTTCATGCATAAAAAGGTTAGACTTAAGAGTAAGCTGTTTCAGTTCTGAACTTCACTCATGCCTTTTATTTCAAGCACCATAAGTTACAAAATAAGCATAAATTACTTCTTGATAAGCTAGCATTCCAGAGCAAGACTGATCTTGCTTGTACAATGATAACCAGGAACACTCCATCTTACAATGAAAGTTCTTCAGGTACTTACAGTGATCAGTCCAATTTTAGTCTCCCTTTATTTCCTCCTTAGAAAAAGGGTGGGAGAACCTCGTAACAGAATATGTATCTAGCATCACTTAGCCACTGCTCCTCAATAGCTATACAAGGTGCTGTTCCATATACAACAGTTTACAATACATTCCATTATTCATTTTAAAGACAACTCTGGAAGGGCAGCCTACATACTTCCCCCTAAATATTTAGTGTCTTTTTCACCGCATGTATTATATCCTTTACTTGAGGCAAGCAGTTCTCCTCCAAAATCTTTGCATAAGGCATAGGAACATCTGCACCTGTAACACGCACAGCAGGTGCATCCAAGTGGTTGAAAGCAGGACCTGAAATCAAAATAAGAAATTAAAATCCCTTTCTCAAGCATCCAGCAGTGCCTGCAGTATAGTTTTTGTAGCTACCTGACAAGCAGAAAGATCTCAAAGGAAACTGAGAATCCACAACCAACAAACTTGGTCCTCCCACCCTTTCCATCCTTCATCACCTTCGCCTTCCTTTAATACCACATCCCCATGTTAGCTTATTAGAAAACACAATCCCAAACTCCACTACTTGCTTTTCTACAATACAAGGAGGAGGAGATGTAATTACATTCAACAACAGCAGTAAGGTCAGAGTTTAAAATGAAAAGAGGCTACAGGCAAAAGAATAAGCAAGCTAGCAATTCCATTTAGGCTAAAAAAAAATAAGTAGCAAGATTGTGAAAGAGTTGACCTAGAATTTGATTAAAAACTGAGTATCATTCTCTGTTAACTTGCAAGTTGACTATTTAGTTTTAAAGCTGAGACTCAGCAATGGTTCACTGCTGAAAGGAACACCTTTTTTCACTTGTAGAGATGGCAGCGACTACAGATGGGGTAGAGTGGAAGTGTTAACAGAGTAAGGATAGAACTGTCTTACACTTCCTCAAGAGATCATGAATACAGGTGGAAGATTATTATTATTATTATTATTAACAGTACTTATATACCGCTTTTCAACTAAAGTTCACAAAGTGGTTTACAGAGAAAAATCAAATAACTAAATGACCCAATATAAAAGATTATATTGGCTGACTGGCTTCAAAGCATCCAAAATGACAGATAATCTATAATACCTTCCATAATCCTGGCACAAATCTCAGCTCCCACGCCAAACTGGGGCCAGCCGCCTTCTACAGTCACAAGGTGATTTGTCTTCACAACGCTAGATTCTATGGTTTCAATATCCATTGGCCTAATGCTACGGAGGTTGATTACCTGTGAGGGCAGAGACGTGAGTTTTTTTCCAGCTATCCAGCATTACACATAATTAGCTTTGGCATGGCCTTAAGTGTACCCAACTTCAACAGCCTGAGAATCTCATTTTTCAGTTGAAAGAGAAAAAAAATCATGTGCCCAGGCTTTGATGGGAGAAATGCTTCCAAGCATCTGGACACTGCTTGGTGCATAGTCAAAAGCAGATATTTGGGGGAAGGAGGCTTTCTAGCAGTTGAGGCTTGACCATGTTGAGGCTTGACCATGTACCTTACCCAGCTAATTGGCATGATTATCAGCCATCACCAGACTGATAATGATGTTTAAAATCAATTCATTATTAAATTCAACATCTGCATATAAAAGTTTTAATTATGTACTGCACTACAGAAGCACCACTTGCATCTAAAGAGTTTTGTTGAAGTATTGATATACACTGCTCAAAACAATAAAGGGAACACTTAAACTGCTCAAAACAATAAAGGGAACACTTAAACAACACAATGTCACTCCAAGTCAATCACACTTCTGTGAAATCAAACTGTCCACCTAGGAAGCCACACCAATTGACAATCAAGTTAACATGCTGTTGCACAAATGGAGTAGACAACAGGTGGAAATCACAGGCAAGTAACAAGACACCCCCAATAAAGGAGTGGTTCTGCAGGTGGTGACCACAGACCACTTCACAGTCCCTATGCTTTCTGGCTGATGTTTGGGTGACCTTTGAATGCTGTCGGTGCTGTCACTCTAGTGGTAGCATGAGGCGGATTCTGCAACCCACACAAGTGGCTCAGGTAGTGCAGCTCAGCCAGGATGGCACATCAATGCGAGCTGTGGCAAGAAGGTTTGCTGTGTCTGTCAGTGTGGTGTCCAGAGCATGGAGGCGCTACCAGAAGACAGGCCAGTACACCAGGAGACGTGGAGGAGGCCATAGGAGGGCAACAACCCAGCATCAGGACCACTACCTCCGCCTTTGTGCCACGAGGAACAGGAGGAACACTGCCAGAGCCCTGCAAAATGACCTCCAGCAGGCCACAAATGTGCATGTGTCTGCTCAAACGGTCAGAAACAGACTCCATGAGGGTGGTATGAGGGCCCGGCGTCCACAGGTGGGGGTTGTGCTGACAGCCCGACACCATGCAGGACGTTTGGCATTTGCCAGAGAGCACCAAGATTGGCAACCTCGCCACTGGCGCCCTGTGCTCTTCAGATGAAAGCAGGTTCACACTGAGCACATGTGACAGACGTGACAGAGTCTGGAGACGGCAGGGAGAACGTTCTGCCTGCAACATCCTCCAGCATGACCGGTTTGGCAGTGGGTCAGTAATGGTGTGGGGTGGCATTTCTTTGGGGGGCCGCACAACCCTCCATGTGCTCGCCAGAGGTAGCCTGACTGCCATTAGGTACCGAGATGAGATCCTCAGACCCCTTGTGAGACCATATGCTGGCACGGTTGGCCCTGGGTTCCTCCTAATGCAAGACAATGCTAGACCTCATGTGGCTGGATTGTGTCAGCAGTTCCTGCAAGATGAAGGCATTGATGCTATGGACTGGCCCGCCCGTTCCCCAGACCTGAATCCAATTGAGCACATCTGGGACATCATGTCTCGCTCCATCCACCAGCGCCACGTTGCACCACAGACTGTCCAGGAGTTGGCGGATGCTTTAGTCCAGGTCTGGGAGGCGATCCCTCAGGAGACTGTCCACCACAACAGGAGCATGCCCAGGCGTTGTAGGGAGGTCATACAGGCACGTGGAGGCCACAAACACTACTGACCCTCATTTTGACTTGCTGTATGCACATTACATCGAAGTTGAATTAGCCTGTAGTGTGTTTTTCCACTTCAATTTTGAGTATGACACCAAACCCAGACCTCCATGGGTTAATAAATGTGATTTCCATTGATGATTGTTGTGTGATTTTGTTGTCAGCACATTCAACTATGTCAGGAACAAAGCATTTAATAGGAATATTTCATTCATTCAGATCTCGGATGTGTTGTTTAAGTGTTCCCTTTATTTTTTGAGCAGCTTATTTTAAAAATGCTGTCCAACTACTTGGAAGAATTTCTTTAGGCAAAGGTCTTTAATTTGTAGCTCAGTATTAGAACATGCAGCCCTTGCATGTAGAAGGTTCCATGCTCAATGCTGGCATCTTAAGTTAAAGGAGGTAAGACTGCAAGGCTAAGAGATTCCAACCCTTGGATTGCTGCTCTTAATTGGAGTGAATCAATGGTTGGACAGCTTCATATGTTCAAGTTAGTCAATGGACTAAACCAGGGGTGTCAAACATAAGGCCTGGGGGGCTGGATGTGGCCTGTGGAAGCTTTTTATGTGGCCCTCAGGCTTTCAGCTGCTGAGTAGTGCTGAGGTGTTACTGCTGCAAGGGTAGCCCACATGAAAATTGGGCTCTTCCATATCTTGAAATATGATCAAGATTTGTATATTTTCTCTTCTGTCATTTGCAGCTAATGAGTTCCTAAGTGAGAAAAAAGTGTTTACTTTTTGTTATGACCTGTTTAATGACAACACTTCTTGCCTAATGACATCACTTCCAGCCCTCAGCAGGCATCATGAATGCTATCTGGCCCTCAGTATGAAATGAGTTTGACACCCCTGGACTAAACATTAGCAAAATGTGTACCAGGACAGTTAACACAGCTTTACACCACAAGAGAAGGATTATTCTGGCAAAGAATTTGATTTGAATGCAATGTGTATACAACCCTGCCTTTAGAGACAGCGCCCTTTCTACTCCACAAGAAGTGATGAAGCTCCAAATGCCTCCAAATATTGTCTTGTGTTAGCTGTGACTTCAGACCCAATCGCATTGGGCGCCACTGCCACCAGAATTAGAGTTCCGGCAGTGGTATGCACTTTATGGCATTGCAAATGCTGATCCGGAAGCATGCAGAACCATGTACTTTCTGGCCACTGCCACAGACAGCAGGGAGGACTCTGGGCACGGTGGTGACAAAGAAGAGCCCTGCCAACCCTTGTAAGTCAGCAGGATGGGGGGGGAGGGCTGGGGCCATGTTAGAGGCAGGAGAGGGTGTCACCTAGTTGAGACTTACATGGGATGCTATCCCCTCTGGTGACAGCTGATGCACCAGCTAAAGAGGTAGCATAAGTCTGAAAAGACCTATGGGAGGTTGAATGTCTTACAGAGGCATGAGGGAAAATATTTCACCCCACCCAAGCCTCCCGCTAGCATGCAGCACAGCCTGCTTTGGTGTAGCTTCGTGCTATGGCGGGGAAAAAGATAGGATTGGGCTGAAGTAGTCCAGTGCTGCAAACCAAGTACATCCAAATGTACATAGTGAGTTGTCATTAAGACATAATGCATATATTTGCTAGCTGTGGAGTAGGTAGTTAGGATTAGAATTGATAGTAAACTATCCTATGTAATGACAAAACACACCTCGCATTCCACTCCATCTTTGGCAAGAACAGCGGCTGCTTCAACACAGTGGCCAACAGATCGTGAGTGAGACACTAAGGTAATGTGGGTTCCTGAAACACAGAGGCTGGTGAGGATTGAGAATTGTCACAAGGTTAATTCAAGAATGCAGGTACTTTAAAGCACAGGACATAGTAGCCGCTGCCACCACCATGCTGTATTTGTTAAGCTGAAGACTCGCTGTCCACCTTTTAAGTGATGATAAATGACTTACTAGTGAGTGTTTATGCTAGTAGGTTCAAAACATACATAGACAGAGTGCTCTTTATTTTTCTAAAATGTAAAGACTAACAAAACTTTAAACTTATGAGTACATGCATGCACTTGCAAGGGAAAAGGTACGTTCCATTCCTTTACCTTACAAATCCATTGTTGCCATCTTTACAAAAATGGTAATCCCTTAAAACAGAAAATGTGCGTGATAGGGGACCCCACCAAGCCAATCTCCAAACCACTGGTGTTTCAGGTGCAGATGCCCCAGCAAATCCAGATAGAGCAGCTGGTAAGAAGGGGTTAGGCTACAACAGCAGTTCTCAAACTCTCATGGAGCCGCTTGATGGGGCTCTTGGTGGGGGCGGGGGGAGGCAGTGACGCTAAGGGGGCTGCAGGGACTGGCATGTACTTACCAGTGCCTGCAGCAGCGTCCTTGGGGGGTCCTGCACTAGTATTTGAAGGGCTCCCCAGCCTCCAGAAAGTGAAAGCGGAGTGAGGGCTGGGGAGCCCTGTAGACGCTTGCACAGGGCTTCCCCACATCCCCAGGACACTGCTGCAAGGACTGTTAAGTACATGCCAGTCCCTCTGCCCCTTAAGGGGACAAAGGCCAGGGCCCTCTGGGTGGGACGTCACGACACCCCAGTTTGAGAAGCCCTGGGCTACAAGATTCAGTGCTGGCTACGGAATATGTTGACATCCCCCAAGTCAACTAAACTGCTGGTTAACAAAAGTGATGGCACTCCAAACTCTATAGAGTGTTCCCCATTGGTACAGACAGAACCAATTTTCTCTCCATCTCAATATATCAGAACATACACTTTAACACAGAAGACTAGGTCATTTCAAGTACAGGCATCCCTCATATCTGTGGATCTGGGGGGTCTCCCCTGTGTCCATTACAGCACCTTTGTTTTTCTGTAGTAGCACTTGCAGGGTGGGTACTTCTTGCTGAACTGAAAAACAGAACATGCAGGCAACCAGTCTGCATGCTATAGGGAGATTAATTGAATTTTAACAGGAAGCAGGAGCTGGTTGCCTACATGTTGTTCTTCAGTTAAGCAAGTATCACTGACATTGCAAGAGCTACTACAGAAAAAGAAAGGTACTATGATGGATGTACTGGGTGGGGACACTATTTTTATTAGGTTTCCTGTATCTGCTGTTTTGGAATTACGCTCCCCCCAGAATGGAACCCCCTGCAGATATGGAAGGTCACGCCTGTACAGGTGGGGCCTCTGTGGATTTGGCATCCACGATTTGCCTTACCGCAGATGCTGAACCCATAGATTCCCCCCCCCCCGATGGCTTGAAAACTGCTGATTTGATAATATGTGGCTTTCAATATCCACAGGGGGTCCGGGAATGGATCTCCCACAGATACAAAGGTACCAACTGTAATGTGTTCTTAGCAGTTCACTAATATGCAACAGAAATGGTCAGAATTCTGGGTGCCTGCATACCCTGTATCCACAGATCCTGTACTTATGGATCACTGCGCCCATCAACATTGTTAAACAGCTTATTGGGGCAAAGTTGAAACAGGTTCCTATAAGCATTTAAGTGTATAGTGCTACAGAGCAGGCTGCTCTGAATGCTTACTTAAACTAGCTCCCATGCTAAACAGGAAGCGGACGTTAACTGCTTCCTGTTTAGCTTTAACACTTGATTAATGCTTCATTAAACTAGCTCTGTTTAATCAAGTATTTGGGTAGTCAGCAGCCTGTTCTGTGGTGCTATAAGCTTAAATGCTTACAGTGACTTGTTTATACAAGAAAAGTTCACCACAGTAAACTATTTAACAAAGTTAATGGACATGCGGGAGGCATCTATTGTTATAGCACCCTCCCTATCAGTAGTTTCCATATTTGCAAGGGGGGGGGTCCCCAGTAGATACAGAGGCACGCCTGTATATGTTTTGCTTACAGTGCTGTCCTTTTAAGATACTCTGTTCCAAAGGCAAGAGGCAGAGAGCCCAATCCTGAACTCAGAATGCCCGCTCACTGCCAACATGAACCATCGCAAACATGCCATAAAGCACATTTGTGAGGGTTAGTGCTGGAGCACCAGAGCTGGCCCTGTGCTGATGGGAGGCCAGTAGTCTGCCACCTGGCCCTCACCCGGATTGTTGGGCAGTGGGGAGGTGAGTGGGGAAGTCAGGGAGGGGGGTAGGGGGCGGGGAGGGACCGGCAGAGCTCACCTCCACCAAATCTTGAGCTCTGTGTCAGGCCTCCTTGATTCTGTGCCGGCTCCA
The DNA here is from genome assembly GCF_035046505.1 of Tiliqua scincoides. Taxonomy (NCBI): domain Eukaryota; kingdom Metazoa; phylum Chordata; class Lepidosauria; order Squamata; family Scincidae; genus Tiliqua; species Tiliqua scincoides. Next base: position 246,137,752 of record NC_089822.1, on the reverse strand, counting down.
GAGCCACCACAAAATTGAGTTGCCCCAATGCAGGGCTACTTCCCTTACTCGGGGGAAGGGGACGAAAGTCTCCTTCTCTCAAGGAGCTGGCGGCAGCTGCCCGAGGCGTGCTGGATACCGCAGCAGCCCTACACTTGGGGCAGCTCAGGACTGGGCTGTCAGGCTGCTATCCTACTTGCACTTTCCTGTGACTAAGCCCCAATGGAAACAGTGGGACTTCTGAGCAGACATGAGTAAGATCGAGCTGTAACCCTATGACACTGGAGAACACCACAGAGCTGGATGTACATCAACAGAAACTTGTTTCTTGTTTCAGAAACTTGTCAAGGTTTGCTTACCTGGTCTTTCTATCTTAGCCTTTCCAATAGGAACAATGAAATCTTTTGACATGGCTTCCTCAGACATCTCAAAGGGAACACCATACAACAGTTCGTTTTCCAGCATTACAACTACAAAAGGAATAGAAAGAGCCATAACCACATATCTTCTTTCACCTTTCTATACCACTCAAGTTCATGTATCCTTTCTATACTTCCAAATTCCTAAATACCTGAAGTGCCAATTTAATCTCCAAAACCCTCTTTCACACCTGTAAAAACCAAACTCAAATTCTGCTTTAAAGAACATGCATCATGGACCTTTCTGTTAAAATAGTTTCCAAGGTCATTTTCAATAAAGTTAAAGTTCATAATGAAAAGCAATCCAATCCTAAAAAAATTAATTCAAAAACCAAAAGGCAAAAAGCACCAACTGCAGATAATTAAAACTGGCAAGACAGTTCAACTGAATTTCTGAAAACACAGTAACAAAAAGAAAGCATTTTCACTCTTCTCTGGAAAAAGGTGTTCTACTCTGATGCCTCACAGCAATGTTGAACAGTCTCAGCACAGTGCAGATTTCACAGGTGAGATTTGGACCTGGAACTTGACAGACCTGCAAAAGCCTTTAATTTAATAGGCTTGAGAAACTACTCACACAGATTTCTTAGCTTCATTTACCTGGATTGTCATCCCGGATTGATGCTTTAAGGAGGCCCTTTGCATCCTCTGAGCTCCAAGGGCTGACTACTTTCAGTCCAGGACAGTGCCCATACCAAGCTGCAAAACACTGGGAGTGCTGGGCTGCAACTCCCGCTGAGGCTCCATTTGGACCCCTGAAGACAATGGGGACAGGCACCAAACCAGAAGACATGTAGTAGGTTTTGGCAGCTGAGTTTATAATCTGATCAATAGCTTGCATGGAGAAGTTGAAGGTCATGAATTCACAAATAGGTCTCAAGCCAGCCTGTTAAAATTGAGTAGCAACTGTGTTAATAGCTATCACCAGCTTAAACTTTAAAAAAGTAAATTAAGACATTCTTTATAAATGCTTTTTAAAAAAATAAACACACAAGTGGAGGTACACACCATAGCAGCACCAACAGCAATTCCAGTAAAGCCCATCTGTTAAAAAAAAAAAAAGATTGAAAATTTAATTACAATTACCTAAAATAAGTCATTGAAACTGGCGGAACTTAATTTTCAGCCAAGTCCTAACCAATAAGTACTAAAACTGACATTTAAGATGAGTGTCAATTTCATACCTCTGATATAGGAGTGTCTATTATTCTCTTATCACCATATTTCTTCCAAAGTCCTCTGCTAATCTGTAGATTTAAAAAAGGGTTTTCAGTTTATGCTAATTATGCCTTTGTAAGTTGTGCTGAGGTTAGGTCAGGGATGTCACTCATTTCATACAGTGGACAAAATAACATTCACGGCACCTGCTGAGGGCTGGAAGTGACATCATTAAGCAGATGATGGCCAGAAATGAGCACTTTGTTCTCAAGCAGCAATTCATTAGCTGCAAATGATAGAAGAAAAAATATGCAAAACTTGATAATATTTTTAAGATATTGAGGAGTCCAATTATCACATAGGCTGCCCTTTCAGCAGTGCCGCTTCTACCAAGGTATCACTTCTGAAAGGGTGGCTCTCTCAGGGCCTTGGCAGCATCTCCCTCTCTCACTCCTCTTGGTCTGTCCCTTCCCCCATAGCGATCCTTGCCTTCTGCGGCCTCTTTCTCTCTATCCCTCCCCGAGCTTGGGAGAGCAGCACTGCTGAAAGGTTGGTGCTGGGAGAGCCCAATTTGGTTCGGATAAAGAGCTTCTGGAGCCATACTGGCCCACGGGCCTTATGTTTGCTACCTCTGGATTAGGTATTCTAAGTATGCAGCTCTTACCTTGTATGCACCATCATACTGAGCAACTTCCTCCCCCAGCAAGAAAACTTTCTCATCTCTCTCTATCTCCTCATCCAAGGCTTGATTTAAAGCATCACGGACAGTCACCTGTTGACACACATATTTAGTTTACAATTCACAAACCATTTACTTGACAGTAATTATGCTGAAATCCCACTGTGTAATCTAGGAGGGATAGTATTTTGGTTTGAAGTTTGGTTTGGCAATATCTTTGACAAAGAGTAAACACTTGGTGGGATTTCTGCCTTAGATAAGCACTGAGGGAATGAGAGGGGTTTGGTTTGACTAGGGTGTAATGCTATATATATAATAGCAAGAAAGATTTTTGAGAAGTGACAACCATGAACATTCCTGCTTTCTGCAGTGCGGCTTTCATGGTTCCTAATGTTTGTTTTGCATTTTTCACTGCTATCCTGAAAGAGATATTCTCAGCAGGCCATCAACATCAATGAAGATCTCTTTTCCAAATAGTAACACAGCACCCAAGGCAAAACTTATGGGAGATGACGTTAAGACTCAGTTTCCCTGTATCAACTAACATGCCAAGCATCCATATTTCCTCCCCTGTCCTTCAAGATCAGAGAAGATACATGCTTGATACCATGCTTATCTTGACAAGCTCCTTTCTGCTTTGCACTGCAAATTACAGTACTGAACTCTTAGTAATCTGCCAACTGTCTACTTATCCCATCAGAAGGTCTTAAAACCTACTCACAATTCCCACACCGATCAGAAAGTTATTGAATGACGCCTACAAAGAGCCTACTAGTCTCTCTGAAAGCCAGCACTATCCTTTAGAAAAGTAAGATCAGTGTAAAGGAAATAACTGACATAATACATTGTAGTAAAATCATAGCATGAATCAAAAGGACAAATAAAATTGCTTTTGCATACTCACGTTACTAGAAATATATTTACTTGCAAAATATTTACATTTGACATTTTTGCTTTCTGACCTAGTTGCCCTAACATAACTGCTACCGACCCAACATATCCCCAAGAGCTCTGGCCTTCCAGTGAACTGTGAATGCATGCTAGATTGTCGTGACAGCTGCATGACAGCCTTGCAACACAGGGAGGCTTTTGAAATGAATAAAGGACTTGATGGGTTATTTACCCCCTCATTACCTATTAATATTTTGATTTCCAGTCTTTTTCTTCTTTTTTTAAAGTCGTGTGTGTGCATGTGTAAAATACTGCATACATTGGAATTTAGTTCCAAATAAATGTGTTTAAGATTGCATTGTCAGTCCCCTGTCTCCAAGCCATGACCCTAAAGCAGTGCTACTCAAACTTTTTAGCAGCTCCGTTTTGCTCCCCCTGCTGGGAATGGCTCCGAAGGGAGGGGTCGCTTGCCCGCCTCGATGCCAGCCTGAGTGCCCCACCCCCCTCCAGCTACGCCACTGGCACTCCGTCCCTTCTGTATCTGGTCACCCTAAGAAGTGCAGCTTTCTCCAGCACAGCACAGCACCCCCCATGCCAAGAACTGCTTCGTGCCCCCAGGCCCTGCTGGGAAAGGGGTCGCAGGGAAGGGGGCACAGGGGAGTGCCAGGCAGGGAGGCCCCCCTCAAGGACCACTGGTGGCACCCGCACCACTGGCTGGGGACCGCTGGGCCGGGCACGAGCCACAGAAAGCAACCCTCACCCAGACTGGGGGCGTCCAGGAGGCCCAAGGGGTGAAGTCGCTGGAGCGCCCAGCCCCACAGTGACGGGAGCCTCCCAGCACACGCGGCGCCCTCCCCGCTCCGGCCTGAGCCTTCCAGGTGACCCCGCCCCCCCCTCTGCGGCCTCGGGTCCAGCTGCCCCACGGCCACTCGTACCTGGGCGGCGGCGGGCGCAGAGCAGTGGAGGCCCCGCCGAGGCAGCCCGGGAAACCTTCCCGCGCCCGCCCACTGGGCGCACCGCAGCAAGCCCCGCACAGGCCCTGCACACGCCGCCATCTTGGGTTTGCCCTCCACCTGGAACGCTCCGCGGCGTTTCCCTGCCCGGGTGACGTAGCCTAGCAACGGGGCGGAAGTGCCCGCCGGCTCTCGGGATTCGAGGCGACGCCGCGGCGGGCTGTCACTTCCGCCCTCAGTTGGGAAGCCCTGGCAGGGCTTGGCCTCGGCGCTTACGGAAAGCCGCTTGGCTCAAGAAGCCTCAGCACGTTCGTAGCTTCGCCTGTCTTTTCAGCGTTCCCTCACGGGGTCGCTGCTGGTTCCGCGGTGGTCAGTTGGGGCAGTGGGGAAGCGCTGAGCCTTCCTGAACGGACACGGGGTTGGCCTAAGACCTGCAGGCGCCTGCAGGGGGTGTCCGCTGCTGCCTTCCTTTGCCTGGTGCTGCCACACTTACCTGGGAGTAAGCCACACTGACTACAAGGGGACTTACTTCTGAGTAGACATGCATGGGATTGGGCTCTGGGGGTGCTATCCCATCCACACTTTCCTGGGAGTAAGCCCCATTGACTATAATGGGGCTTACTTCTGAGCTGGCATGCATAGGATTGTAGTCAAGCCCTATTGACTACAGTGGGATTTACTTCTGAGTAGGTCTGAGCTCTACAACTTCCCCAGGACTGGGGAAGGGAGACCAAGACAGGGAGGTACATAAGAGGAGCCCCACTGGATCAGGAAAAGGCCCATCTAGGTTCCTGTATCTCACACTGGCCCACCAGATGCCTCAGGGAGCACATGAGACAGCAAGAGACCTGCATCCTGGTGCCCTCCCCTGCACCTGGCCTTCTGAGGTAGTCTGCTTCTAAAATCAGGAGCTTGCACATGTCCACCATGGCTTGTAACTTGTGATGGACTTTTCCTCCAGAAATCTGTCCAGTCCCCTTTTAAAGGCATCTAGGCCACCATCACCACATTCTGTGGCAAGGAGTTCCACAGACCAATCACACGCTAAGTAAAGAAATATTTTATTTCATATGTTCTAACTCTGCCAAGAGTCAGTTTCAGTGGATGTCCCCTGCTTCTGGTGTTGGTGAAAGAAAATGACTGGCCCAAGGCCAACCTGGTGAGGTTCTGTCTGGGTGGAGATTTATTTTTATTTATTTTTCACATTTTTATATCCCTCTGCCTCCAAGGAGCTTATTGTGGTGTGATATTTGAATATGGATTTTCCTGGTCTAAGACCCAATTCTATTCAACTTCCCAGCACTGGTGCAGGTGCAATGCAGCTCCAAGGTAAGGGAACAAATGTTCCCTTAACTTGAGGAGGCCTCTGTGACTTAGTTCCCACCAAGGGATATAGTGTACACCCCATTGGCATGGCTGCACTGGCACTGGAAAATTGGATAGGATTGGGCCCTGAGTCGAATTCCCAGACAACCACACCATCCTGGCTCTCAAAGTGTCTGCAAGACACTCTAGCCCACCACTTTTCTTTCCTCTATGCTTCCTTCTCTACGTTATTTCCTTCAGATCCCAGAAGTGAAGGAGGCAGGTGAACACCACTATCACTACACTAGTGTAGAATCACAGACTTGGAAGGGACCCACAAGATCATTCAATACAAGCCCCTGTCAATAACTACATAGTTACAACATCCCCAATAGACATTCAGCCCCTGCTTAAAGATCTTGGATGATGGCAAGGCTACTGCATTCTGAGGCACACTTTTCCACTGCTGAACGGCTCTTACTGTGAGAAAGTTCTTCCTAATTGAAATCTCCCTTGTAATTTAAACCCACTTGAATGGGTCTTACCGTTTGGAACAGCTATGAACAAATTCACTCCATCTTCCACACAAGGGCCCCTCATTTATTGGTCAATATGTCATGTCTTAAATGTCTCTTCTTCAAACTAAGGATGCCCAACTCCTTCCACTTTTGCTCACAGGGCATAGTCTACAGCCACCTCACCACTGCAGTCACAGCAAGCTTCAGGGGTCAACTGTGTGGGTGCTCTGATGGGCATGGGCATTTGACCAGAGCTCCTCCTGGTCAAACCCTAACTTCCCACTCCCCAATCAATTTTGAAAGCAGGTTAATGCAAATTGCCTCAATTTTACTGGTTTTTGTCCCCCCTCTTAAAAAATAAAATGGAAATCAGATTGATGAACTGATAGAAACCTTTTTTCGATTCTTTCTCTTGTCTGTTTTATAGTATGTGGATTCTTTGGCGTTTTCACTTTGTTGTCAGAAAACATGAAAGACAACCAAAAGTACAGGAAAACATGAAGTAAGCAAGGAAAAAAAATCTCATTTGTTTGGGAAGGAGAAACATTCTCCTTTGACCTTGAGACATTGTGGAGGTCCTCATAAGGGTATCCCTGTGCCTTTGGGATTTTGTTTTTAAGGGACAAAAAACAGCTATACGTTGGGGCAGTTCATATTAACTACATGGAAGCATATGCATGCCTACTGAGAAGTAAGTCCCACAGAGTTCAATGAGACATAACACAGGGATAAATTTGTGTAGAAGTGGCAGCTTAGCCTAGCTTGGATAAATTGCCAGTGCAAGGGCTCCCCCAGCTGTCACTGCCATGCACTACCTCTACATCGTGCAGATCATCATTAATGGGACAGTGGGCAGGGTATGCAAATATTAGGCAATACCACAAATTTGGGGATTTGCCAAGTGGGAATACTCCACAAATTCTGAGATGAAACTGGTTGTAGAATGGTCGTTCCATACAAATGGCAAAAAGAATACTGTTGGTGGAATCTATGTGGGGGGAGTACAAACCAAGAGTTGAACTTTTGGCCAAAGGTACTTTGGAGTGTAGTATCATTCCCAGAGGGCTTGAATAACATCAAAATATTGAAGGAGTGGGTTTTGGGCTACATTCAGCATCGCTTCTCGGCCTTATGGCTAAGATCACGTGTAGTACCTGTTCTTATCAGCATAATATCTGATATGTTCTCTATTTGAGAACTTTATATTAACTGTGTTTTTTGGAATTAGGAGATGGAACAGGAGCTTGCTTTGACCACTCCATGCATCAACCTGGTATTGCAGTGTTTCCAGGAATGGTGCACTTCCCCTTGGGGAAATATTTGATGTTCAATAATAGATTATGTATGTTCTTGTTTTCTGGGGGGAAAAAATGAGCCTGTGACTGAACTGGCCCATAACAGCCCACAACAGCCCACCGTGGTCTGCAAACTCACCCCAGCATACTTCTGCAGCAGTCCTTCCTGTGGTCCCATGCTAAGAATACTACTGGTGCATGGGATCAAGGAAAAGGATAATTTGGACTAGCACTGCTCTGTAGAGAACCCCCGCAATTTGGAGGGTGCCCTGAAAACCAATACCTGTGATAAATACAGCTACAGCCTAAGGGGAAAAAAAACACCAGACCAGGGTAAGGTGTTTGAAGTTACCTCTCAGGAGGATGCCAGTAACCAGTTCATGTCTTGTGGTGACTCAGAGTAGTCCCCCTCAATGGAACAGTCAAATTAGACAACAGGGACAAGCGTTGCTGCAGGTGCAGCCACTCCAAAGAGACCATGCCCCACATCCTCTGTAGCTGCCAGTGCACCCCACTCAGCAGCCTGGTAACATCAGCATGATGTAATGCAGCATTTTGTCAATGCCATCCATGCTTCAAAAGGAATTATCTCCCTGAACTGAACAGTGGCTGGGGTGGGGAACCAGTTAAGACCTCACATTGTCATCTGCGATTAGGACAAGAAGTAGATCACCATGGTCAATGTCATCATTCCATTCAAGAACTGAAAAGAAGCCATGGCACAGGCCAGGGAACACAAGCACCAAAAACACATAAACCCTGGTGGATGTGCTGAAGCAGAGAGGATATGAGGTCTCTGCCCACATCCTCCTTATCAGGGACCCTAAGAATAAGTCTTATCTATAGTAAGCGCTTATGATGTGTGCAGCACTACTTCAACCTCATGTCCAAACTGCTGGAGTCTAACACCATCCAATGGTTGTGAGACATTTATGTTGAACACATCTCGCACCACCGTCAGTTGGAGAAACCAGTTTGCTCCTCAGCCCAAGGATGGGGGAACCACAACCAGCCTGTTCCCAACCCCAGAGGGGAGGGGCCAATGAGCACTCAGAATACTAACTTGCCCTCCTAACTGAGTGAAGGGAAGCCACCCACAGCTAGCCCTGCACTATGAAAAGGGAGCCATAAGCTGCTCTCTCCTGCACAAGGAAGTGAGCACAGGCCTACCAGCCAGCTATTTTTTTTATGAGGCCGCTGGAGGGAAGGAAACTTGAGATTTGTTTAATTGGTTGGCAACCTTCAGTCTCGGAAGACTATGGTATAAGCCTACAGCACCCAGTATTCCCAGCCGGTCTCCCATCCAAGTACTAACCAGGCCTGACCCTGCTTAGCTTCCAAGATCAGACGAGATTGGGCATGTGCAGGGTAACAGTTGTAATTGCTTAATTACAACTTTGTTTAATTGCTTGCAGGAGAAGTGCTGGGGAGTTTATCATGCCAGGATGCCCATTCCTTTAGTCCTGACCTTAGCTCAACCCCCAAACCTCTTTGAAAGGGCAAATCTCTGCCTATGGAACCTACATGAAAAATAATGGAGATGAGTACCCCACTGTATATCTAAAGTGTGTTTTCCTCACCAGTGAGTTTCAAGTGCACATCTCTACAAGTTAGTTTTTGTGGGCAGAGGCTTCTGGGATATCTTTAAGCCCTGGCATCTTTCTTTCTAGATAATAACTTTTGGTTCTGAGAGAAATGGGAGTTGCAGGGGGTTACAAGAAAGGGATGAGTGAGCATGTATAGAGTGCATTTCCTACATCAATAGGTTACTACATCTAAACCCCTTTGTACCTAGGATTAGGGGAATAGGGATTTTGCCTCTTTTGTTTTGTTCTTTTTTATCTTTGCTGTTATCTAGTTTCAGTTATTTCTTTTACTAAGATAAAGCTAGATACAAATTTTTAAAATAATAAAGAGTACATGCATGTGGATTGCTGTGGTCACTCAATGGTATATTAAATGCACCTGGCATGTGTTCAGAGGCACCTATTCTTGCTTAATGTGATCCAGGGCTACAAACAGGTGGCAAGGATGAATCCCAGTGTGGACCCTATACTGAGTCAGATCCTTGGTCCACCTAGAAATTCCTGATGTTGCATGGCCACTACATGCCTTGCTCAAGAATAGCAAAATTTGAGACTGGCTAATGACCTAAAATACTGGGGTCTAGAAAGAGATTTTTTTTTTTAAGTGACCAGACCATTGTCAACAAAAGGTGGGAGCAGTTCCCTCTGTGAGATCTGCTAATTACTCCCCACCCGCCTACTCCCTCAGTCCCCATCTGGCTGCCTTTACAAGCTAGGATGGGCAAGGGTCAAGTGTGCATGTGGATGACTATGCGCTCCAAGGATCTTGTCTATGGCCTTGGGCTGAACAAGCTGAAAATAATCCAACACCGCAAGTCTGGCAATTGCAGCACTGTCTTTGCTAGAGACTAAATAATGAACACCCAAGTCCTGATGACCGTGATTTTATTTGTGAAATGCCTTGCAAATTTGTCACAGCTATCAGGAGTCCACTCAACACCCTGAGGGCCCAGATGGAATAAGTCTTAGGATACTTTTCACATCATGTTTTGTTTCCTTTGTATTAGCGAGGTAAACTAAAGTGATAGCAGCCCAAAGGAAATAATGGAGGTATTTTATTGTAGCTGTGATTTGGCAGCAACATGTAAAGCAGAAACAACTACATGCATCCATGCTCTTTACAACTCAGATATTCTTGTGTAGGGGAAAATGTGATTTTTTTTTTAAGTTAAACTGTGGTAAAGTTACAAATCCAGTCCATAGTTATTATCTTCCTTTTGTAGGCTGGCATATTGGTGTGGCTGAAAGAGTGATTTACAACAGCTCTGCTATGTACTCTCAAATTGGAAGTGGCTCTGAAGCTGGAAGAAAATGGTTTACAACAATCCTGCAATGCAGGACCTTGTTGTTTCTGTACAGGGGAGGGGAAGAGAGATGAAGCTGAGAGAGCAGCTTGTGACAATCCTGCAGGGCAGTTCCGTGTTGTTATTTATGTACTTGGGAACATCTAATACACCATAACCACTTTTTTGTGCAATAATCAGCATTGTTAAATTGTGCTTTAAAATGCTGCAGTGCAAGTGTTCTGCTCACTGTTTCACTAGCCATTCTGGATTTCCAGCAGAAACAGACCCCCTACGACACACATTTCTGGTTACAGCAAAGCCATACCTGTTTGTGTGTGGGCAAGGCTTTCTCAACAACCCCAAGAAGATGAGTTGTACTACCTGAACTGTTCAAAATAACTGTCATTAACTTGATTTTTCATAGCCTTTAGATATGTATATCAACCCCTGCTAACTGGGTAAGAGGCACTTTTTAAGTGGGTGCTCTTCTTTTATTTAGCAGGGGGAGAGTAACTGGCCCTCCTTAACGCAGCAGTGTCTTTTCTAGTGGCTGTTTGCTGGTGTTCTTTTGCATCTTTTCAGATTGTGAGCCTTTTTGGAACAGGGAACCATTAGTTGTCTGATTTTCTCTGTAAACCGCTTTGTGAACTTTCTATTGAAAAGCAGTATATAAATACTGTTATTATTATTATTATTAATAATAATAATAATAATATGTATATGTATATGTATATTATTTCTTGGAAGGGGGACGTAAATGCTGAAACAACATCTTTGGGCTTTAATTTAACAGAATGCACAACATATAGCTGATGATTTGATTACTTTAACTAGGGTCATTAGCACAGCTAATAAGTAGTTGCAATTTGCATATTTATCAACCAAAATAATACTCAAAGGGCACATTTCAATGACATTCTTGTAGAGGTTATGATCATTAGAGAAATATAAACCCACAAGTTAACAGGCATTATGGATGTTGTGGTCTTTCTGCAAATGACAACAATTCCAGCAGTCTCTAATCTAAACCATAAAGCAAATGATCACAGTTAAGTCAATATGATCACAGTTAAGATCACAGTTAAGATCACAGTTAAGATCACTGACTTAAGTCAAGTCAGTTAAGCTTAAGAATCTCCTACTTCTGCAAATGCTGATCCAATTGTGAACGTTAATATTGGCCAGTTCTTCTCTCACACTGCCATTGCGAGTCTCCCTAAGTTTGAAACACCACCATACACTTTTCTCAAGTTTAACAAAGGTAGTTTCAGAGCCACTTCCCAGACTTCCAAGTGTCCCACGCAGTTCTTTTGCTGGCTTCCTACTAATTTCATTGAGGCTTGTTCAAGAGAATTTCCTCTTGCGCTGTGCTCTGTGAATCAGATTGCTCTCACTCTGCTACCCTTAATATGTCCCAGGCTTGCTGAAGCAAGCACCTCATTTTGTCTTGTCAAAGCTGCCTCTGGGGAACTCTGTGGGGCAGCACTGATGTGCCTCCAGCTAAGATGGGTACAAACTCATCAAAGGAAAAAGGGACCCCAGAGCATGGGACTTAAGGAGGTATGTTTAAGCACTGGGGCCCTGGGCTGATGTGTTCAAGTAATTTGCTCATTGATGATAAAACTATTCAATACTCAATTATTAAAAGATTTTTTTACTCCACCTTTCTGATACACATACACACATGAAATTAACCATTTACATTCTGCAGACTATAGCCTTGTTACTCGGAAGGGCTGGCCTGGTGCATGTGAGACTTTAAATGGAAAACTAGGTAATGTTTTCCTCAAGAGGCCCCTGAGCTCTTACTGCGTGACCAGTGCAGACAAAACAGGCCTGAGCTGGAGGGGACTGGTTTCTACATTACAGTACATTATTCTCTAGGGGGAGTAGGGATGTGCCCTGTCCACAAGTGGACCCAATAGTGCTGGATTTAGGTGATGGCAACCCTGGCAACTGCTGGGATGCTCAGCTTGGGAGGCGTCTGGGTATTTCAGTTATTCTCAACATTAAGGAAACTAATTTGATTGTAGCTGTTGCTACAGGGCATGAACAAATACCCTGACTTACAGATCCATGTGTGCAAATGTATCACATTATATGACAATGATACATCATGCATAAAGAACCACCACAGCCTGCCTTTAAAGGGATGGGGCTTCTAGGGCAGAAGGCAGGGTTTGCCTGCAGGGTTCGATTCAAGAACCGTTCTTATTAGGAAATAAAGCCTGTACCAGATTATTGGTGGTAGTTGTGACAGCATGGGTGTGTGAGGATTATGGACAAGGTAGAGCATTATGTGGGTTGACTCCCACTCATCCAACTCAATTTTCTTCCTGCCATTGTATTCTGTCCATTTTACTTACAGCCTGACCCTGCATATGTTCTCCCAGTCAGAAGTCCAATGGGATTTTCTTTCCAACGAATACACCCCAGGTGCTGCATCATTATAAGCACCTCTTGCATTCTAGTAGACTGTATCCCATTCTAGCCTGGAGGCCAAGTATCTGCAACATATTTAAAAACTGATCAAAAATAATTAAAGCAAAATTAACACAAACAGAAAGTGAAAATATAGCAAATAAAGTAAATCAGTGGTTCTCAAACTTTGTAGCACTGGGACCTTCTAGAATGACAATCTTGTTGGGACTCACTGGAAGTGATGTCATGGCCAGAAGTGACATCATCAAGCAGGAAAATTTTTTACACCCCCATACGACAAAATCAAGTAATTGGGCAGCCCAATCCTGAGCTGCCTGGGGCGCCCAGCCTCGGTGGCACCGAGGATGGCTGCCGCCGGATCCTGCACACCTCGGGCTACCACAGGCAGCACCTCGGGAGAAGGGGACTTTTGTCCCCTTCTCCTGGGTAAGGGAAGCAGCCCTGCAATGGGGCTACTCACTTTACTGCTGCCATTCGTGCAGGGCACCGAGTCCTCCATGAACAGACAGGATCTGGTGGAGCAGAGCTCCACCGGACCTGCCTCCTGCCTCCCCACTCCCTCCCCCCCGGCATGCCTTCCCCCCCCCCCGCCCTCTCCCCACCCCTCAGCACACCTCCCGTCTGCCCTCCCCATGCCCCCCCTCCCCGGAACTCCCCCTCCCCGTCCCCACTTACTGTGCCACGGCTTGGCAGTCTGTGAGACCTCCAAGGGGCAGCTGGGCGTCCGCCCCACACTAACCCAGCGCTAGCCCAGCATCAGCCAGCGCTGGGCTAACACGGGCAGTAGCCCGGCGGTGAGGCTCACAAACGTGCCTTATGCCACATTTGCGACAGTGCACGGTGACATGAAGCCACAGCATGGTACAAATGCAGTTACATACCATGGTAGCATTAAGTCTAATAGAATAAAAATAAAATACACATTGAAATGAATGGGGACCCACCTGAAATTGGCTGGCAACCCACCAAGTGGGTCATGACCCACAAGAAACACTGAAGTAAATTATATCAGGCATCCTTTAAAAAAAAGAGAAACAAACAATGTTTAGAGAGCCAGTGAGGAGTATTGACCCCAAGCCTTGATCATGCCTTTCAGTCAAGCTCCTAGACGACCCACCCAAAAGTTAATGAAGTCCCTCCCCAGCTAGGGTTAGGAGATAGTGTGGAGGAGAGTGTGTCCCATATACCTTTAACTGCTGCATAGAAGAGGGAATTGGGGCAGGTGTAGCTCAACACGGAATGGTTTGAAAAGCTACCCCTGCCCCAATTCCTCTTCCACATAGTGGGTAAAGGCAGAAGGGGCCCTCTGCCCTCTCTGTGACTGGTCACCCTAGTCCTCTGCACATTGACCTGGAAGGAGTGCCTCAGGGTGGCTGGTCTCAGGCTGCCCCCACCCAGCTGCAATGGGGGGGGGGGAATAAGCAGGGTGAGCTGCCCCAGTTCCCTCCTCCATACAGTGGTTAAAGGCATAGGGGGCCCTCTGCCCCCTATGTGTCTGGCCACCTAGTCCTCTGCACATTGACCTGGAGGGAAGCGCCAGAGTGGCTCAGCTGCAACGGGGGGGGGGGGAATAAGCAGAGGGAGCTGCCCCTGCTCCCGTTCCCTCTTCCACACAGTGGGGAAAGGCATAGGGGGCCTCTGTGTCTGGCCACCCCATAGAATTCCAATGTAACTGGCTGCCAGTGGAGGCTGCCCGCTCCTCCTCCTCCTCCTGGGGCGGCCTGCAGGGCCTGGGGCGCCCTTGAGAGCCGCGCCCCCCGCCTGTGGGGCTGCGGGGGGGGGGGGTCTGCGTGGGCCCCTCTCCCGCCCAGAGCCGCAGCGGCCCGGGCGCCGGAGGGCTCCCTCCCCAGCCAGCCAGGGAAGCCCCAGCCTCTGGAGGCGGCGGCGGCGGCGCCGGGGAGGAGCCAGCGACGCAGCCGGATTCACGCTCGCTCGTCCCCGCCACTGCCTGCCTCTCTCAGCCGCCCGGCAGGCACAGACGGAGCAGAGCGGAGCTTCGCAGCCGTCGCTCCCGAGTGAGTAGCAAAGGTCGGGGCGCTTAAAATGGCGGGAAGGGCCAGGGCCGGGCGGGGGGCGGCCGTCGTGCCGAGTCCAGGCGCCGGGGAGGGAGGCAGGGCAGCCTGGGCGCCGCTGGGGGATGGGAAAGGTGGTCAGGACGCCTGGGTCAGGGGATGGGACCCCCTGGGTCAGGGGATGGGAAAGGTGGTCAGGACCCAGGCGTCCTGGCAGCCGTCTCCTCGAGGAGGCGGCTGCCAGGACGCCTGGGTCCCTGCGAGGGAGGGAGGGAGGGAGGGGATGTGCAGCAGGGTTCAGCTGTGGGCAGCGGGATGCCCGGCTTCCTGGGAGGCAGGGCATGGGGTGTGCAGGCAGGAAGAGGGGAAGCAGCCAGGAGCCTGAGCACCTGCTTCTTTAAGTGCCCGGCTCCTGCTGGAAGTCAGGGGACTCACACTGGCCCCCTGGACAGTGACCGGTCACTCCCTGCGCTTCCAGAATGCTGCTGCTTGGCCAGTGGGTCATCTCCACTGCTGGACATGGCCAGTGGGTCATCTCCACTGCTCCTGTAGTGCGTCTCACAGCAGCCCAATCCTGTGCGCGCTTACTTAGAAGGAAGACTGCCCCTTGTTCAGTGTGGGGCTTGCTCCGAGGTAAAGTGTGCATAGGATTGCTGCCTTAATCCTTGTTAGTATGAACATAAGAAGAGCCCCAAGAGCTGGATCAGGCCAAAGGCCCACCTAGTCCAGCTTCCTGTATCTCACAGTGGCCCACCAAATGCCCCCAGGGAGCACACAAGACAGCAAGGGACCTGCATCCTGGTGCCCTAGTGGTGAACAGAATGGTGGTGGTGGGTAGGGATTGCAGCTGTCCTACATTGACTAATGGAGAATGCAAGAGTGTGGCATGAGAAGAGTTTTGCTTTAGGACAGGAGAAAGAGAGCAAATGAGCTCTGTGAAATCTGTCTGGAGCCTGGATACTTGGGACTACTTTTGTAAGAGTATTCAAGCATTCAAGGTGCTAGTTTTGACTTTTAAAGCCCTTTACGGCTGGGGTCTGGGGTATTTGAGGGACTGCCTCCTTCCCTACAATCCTGCCTGTGCTCTTAGATCATCTGGGATGCAAGGGATGCCAGATGCAAGGGAGGGCACCAGGATGAGGTCTCTTGTTATCTGGTGTGCTCCCTGGGGCATTTGGTGGGCCACTGTGAGATTCAGGAAGCTGGACTAGATGGGCCTATGGCCTGATCCAGTGGGGCTGTTCTTATGTTCTGGGGGGGCCCTTTTGACTGTGCTGCCACTAAGAGATGTGAGAGGGGCGGCGGCCAGGAAGAGGGCCTTCTTGGTGGTGGCCCCTGAACTGTGGAATACCCTCCCCTTAGAATTGAGAACTGCTCCCTCGTTGTTAACATTTCGGCGGGGACTGAAGACCTTTTTATTTCAAAAAGCTTTTAATTGTTGACAGGCTGGCTGCCATTCTTGCTTTTTTATATGAGAATCCACTGGGGTTTGTTTGTTTTTAGATTTTTAATTATTGTAAATTGTTTTAATGATTGTTTTTAATGTTGTATTTTAAATTGTTTGTAAGCCGCCTTGTATGCCCTTTGGGCAAAAAGGCGGGGTATAAATTAATAAAATAATAATAATAAGAGTATGTCACTTTGTTATATACAAGAGAGGCCTGCAACACTGTTACGTCTCCTCAACCCTAATTGGCTCAGGCTGGTAAATTTCCTCATCCTGTGCCCCCCCCCCACTGTTGTTTCCAGCCGACCTCTCAATATGCCACTGCCCCAGGCCCACTGATATGCTCTGTCTATCAACCTGTGATACGTGATCAGCAAGTGGGGGGACGACTCTCCTTTTTTGTGTTTTTAATTTACAAATTTATCTACTTTTGCCTAGGCAAGCCCTCTCCTGGATGTCTAGTCCATCTATGGGTGGCCCCATTTCCCTTTTAAATTGATAGGAATTCCAGTCTAGCTTTCATTAAGCTGTAGCCCTGAACATACAGTATTATATATCTCAGGAATGGGCAAACTTCCCGCCCCCAAGGAATCTCAGCAGGTGCAGCTTGTCATCTCACAGATGATAAGCTGTACCTGCTGAAATTCTCTCTGGTACACAGTTGTTAAAGGTCCCTAAAGTTGAGTTTGCCCACTCCTGATATATAGTATTATATTGTGAATATTTATAAACCGCTTTTCAACAGAGTAGTTCAGAGCTGTTTGCATAGCAAAATAAATCAATAAATGGTTCCCTGTCCCCAAAGGGTTCACAAAAAAACAATCAGAAGAGACACCAGGAACAAGCCACTGGAAAAGAGGTCAATCCCACAGAGTAAACACATTTAAAATTAGGAAGTAAGGCTGCTCACACTTACCTGGAAATACATCCCATTGAACTCAGTTTTGCTTATGTCTGAGTAGGCATGCATAGGAAAGATATCTAAAATTCTTTGTATGTGTGTCTGAAGGATGAGTTATTACTGAATGTTGGGACTTCTTTGATATGCATGCTCTGAGATCCAATGCCTGGCTTCTTCTGTGGAAAGGGGAAAAAAAAGGGATGATGTTGTAGTGAGCTAGAATTTATGGCAGTGTGTGTGTGAGAGACATCTGGTGGGTGCATAGTCAGGACTTCTGGATTCTCTTGGGAGTGGGGTGGGAGAAGGCTGCCCATATTCATTCACACTATGCACATCTTCATTTCCCTTTTATCTATTACCATGCCCTTCCTTTGATGTCTCCTGTGTTTAATTACTGATTGTAAACCTCTTGGGGCAGGGACTTGTAATAATGTGTGTATGTAAAGTGGCATGTGCACTGTGCAAATAAATGAGCAGTCTTTTCCCCTGTTCAGTTGGATTATATATCCACCAGCACCTTGGGCTTCTTTAGTCTATAGTCACCCTGCTGTGTTATGTGGGTCTGTGACTTTTCTCTTCTTAAGGGAATGTTGGGGGAGTCAGAGTGAAGAAGAACCGCATTTAGGATTGAAACTGGGGAGACCAGTTTGTTTGCTGGTCCTCTGCTAGTTTGGGCAAAACAGGTTTTAACATTTTTATCTGTCAGATCCTCACTGTTTAGAATCCAGAGCAGTAAATACAGGTCCAGCCTATTTATACACAGATTTTTAATACAGGGATTTGACTCAACATGAATGGCCCCTGCAAATGAGAAGGAATGTGCTGATCCCTGGAGAAGGGGAAAATGCATCCCTTTAAAATCAGTTTAAAAAACTGAACAGTCCTTTAACAATAGCCTCCTTAATGAGAGAGAGAGGGCAGCTGGCTGTCCATCCATCAATCCTTCTCTTCCCCCCCTGAGCACTTGAAAGAAAGGTGATCACATTGCATTGGTAAAGGGAGGGGCTGACAGCACAATCCTATCCACACTTTCCTGGGAGTAAGCCCCATTGACTCTAATGGGACTTACTTCTGAGTAGACATGCATAGGATTGGGCTGTGAGTGAAGTGCTTGGAGAAGGACTGATTGATGGATTGTCTTCTTAATGACTCTTATCTTACATCACAAAGGTCATCAGGGCTGTTTTTAAATCACAAAGAAACTTTGTTTTTTAAATGGATTTGCTATAGTTCATTTTTTGCCATCCACTTGAGTGCTTGGAACAGAACCCACAGGAATAATTAGTCTCAACCTGTACTCTTTTACAGCATTTCACTTTCTGTTTTGTTTGTAGAATTGTAAACATCTGTACCAACCTTTTTAGGATCAAGACTTCTTAATTTTGACCATGCCACTTGTGAATGTTAGAATCCTCCACTTGTGGAGGCCTCTGCTGGTCCCTCCATCCTTCCTCCACACCCCTACACCACGTGGCACTTACCTGGTCATTGTTGGTGACTGGGCCTTTCTCTGTGATGCTGGCAGAGTAGTGCAGGCCTCCCTGCCAGCACAGCTTACTCAAAGGGTGCAGCAAACATGCTTTACAATACATTTGCAACACCCAGCATTGGTAGTATAAGTGTACCGATGGCGCAGAACCCCATAGGATTGAGCCCTAAGTGATGTTGCTTGCTGCAAGAGTAGGTTGACCAGTCAACCAATCTGCACTGAGCATTCTAGAGAAGTGGCTTTCAAACTTTTAGCACCAGGACCCACTTTTTAGAATAAGAATCTGTCAGGACCCACTGGAAGTGATGTCATAACAGGAAGTGACATAATCAAGCAGAACAATTTTTAACAATCCAAGGCTGCAATGCTACCCATGCTTAACCAGGAGTAAGTCCTATTGACTATCATTGTTAAAAGGATATACATAATAGCCAGTTAAACGTACAGATCTGTAACATTTCCCCAAATGCAGTCACATACCATGGTAGCATCAAGTCTAATATATTAAGAATAAAATATTGGAATGAATGACCCACCTGAAATTGGTTCATGACCCGCCTAGTGGGTCCTGACCCACAGTTTGAGAAACACTGTTCTAGAGTATACAGATGTTTCAGAATATAAGGCGTGCCTTGTTGGATCAGGCCAAGATCCACTTAGTCAAGTATTCTTTGCTCACATCTCAGGAATTAGCAGATTCTAGGTGATCCAGTGGAAATTAGCTAATGGTCCACCTGTGGCAGAGGATGAGAAGTCATCAGACACTGATCAGTGGACTATGAACTGCTTTTGTGTGCCCCTGACTTAGTGGTTGGAAGGTGTTGTGTACCTTCTGAAAGTCATACAGCAAAATTCCACAATTCTTTTTTACTTCCTATTTTTTATACCTGTGAATGAGATGATGGTGTTCATATCATTATATACATCAAGTTAAGAAACTGAGAACCTTTGTCTAAAATGAATCAATTTGGAAGTGCTAAATTGCTTTTAAAGGCTCCATGGGTTAAGTCAGAATGCCAGATGTAGGGGAGGGCACCAGGATGAGGTCTCTTGTTATCTGGTGTGCTCCCTGGGGCATTTGGTGGGCCGCTGTGAGATACAGGAAGCTGGACTAGATGGGCCTATGGCCTGATCCAGTGGGGCTGTTCTTATGTTCTTATGTTCATGTTGCTGATGATTATTATCCCAAGCAAGGTTTGGCCAGTTATCTGGTCAAATAATGATCCAGTATTTTTAAGGCATTGACTTAATTAGAACAATAAAAACAATGCTTTAATCAGGTTTTATACTTGGTCTAATTCAAAAAATGACTTAACTGTTGTGAAAACAATAGCATTAACTTTTTAAAAATTATAATGAATAATTCATTAAGATGCCTAAACACTAAACAGTTCTCTTTTTTTTTTTAAAAAAAAAAATCTGGAACGTGAAGATCAGTTTATAGTTACCAAACAGATATAAAGCAAAAGGAACAACAAAAGATGTCAACACAAAAGTCAGGGTTTTTTTAAGGGCATCTGTAAAGAAAGGTAAGCTACCACCTACGCAGTGGCATTCTTGGCTTTGTAGAATATTTGACCATATAGACCAGAGTTTGACCAGAGTTTAGCATCTGGGCGAGGAGAAGGCAAGGAGACCTCTGAGTTTTGGAGAAGGAGAGGAGGAGGAGGTAAGTGTACTCATTCTAACGCTTTGTCTTTCTAACTCCCTGTCTTCTAACCTTAATCTTACCTTTAAAGCAACCTTAAATCAAAATTGAAAGTTAGCACCTAAGGGAGGTACATAGGGCTACTCGTGAGCAGGAGCAGAGTCCTACTCGTGAGTAAGAGCAGAGTCCTACTCGTGAGTAAGAGCCCAAGGGTCAGGCATTTAAATCAAAGTTGAAAGTTAGCTGCACCTAAGGTAGCACTTAATCGAAGGAAGGGAGGAGGATAAAGTGGAAAGCAGGTTTTTCTACTTGTTTAAATTAAACCCATACTTAACCCAGGTTAAACCTAATCTAAGTTAGAACATAACCTAAACAGGTCAGTAAATTGGGACACAGGATCTAGAGAGCAATAAATAATTAAACAAACCCAAATAAAAACTAGCTTGAGGTTACAAAAACAGTCCAGCCTAAGAGAACAGAACTAGGAGGGAAAGGACCTAGGAAGGGCCAATTCCCAACCCACTAAGAGCCCCATTAGGCTAATCCAAGCAGTCCATTCAGGAGCCTGCAGAGTAGGTCACGCCCATCAGCAGCCATTTGCCTTCCTGAGCTTTAGTAAACTCACCTGGGAAGGCCAGCCCCCTTTCAATCAGGAAGGAAGGAGGGGGGAGGAGCCAGCCAGGAGTATAAAGCTAGGCGGGCCATCGCGTGAGGCTCTCTGCAGACGCGTGTGGCCTCTGGGAACCCAGTGCCTCTGGGAACTAAGTGCCAGGTAAGGCACAAGAGTTTAGCATCTGGGCGAGTTCAGCAGCAGGGCGAGGAGGCCAGGGCCCCAGACACTGCCCTTCCTCTTCCCTTGAGAAGAGGGCTGCTATCCAGTGTACGGTTTTTAAAAGAACCCCTAAATAAAACAACAAAACAACAACAAAAAAGCTATGCAGTCAGACAGCCAGCAGCAGGGTGGGGGCTATCCAGTGTTCTGCATCGAGTGCCACATGTATGATTATATGCCTCTGGGGCATAAGTCATGGGTGTGTCCTCGGTGCAAGGAGCTCCAGGCTCTCAGGGAACGCGTCCGCTCCCTTGAA